>NC_140292.1:7551765-7582998 GCF_964030765.1 Micromesistius poutassou | reverse complement strand
AACAGGGGGTTGTGAGGGGCACACGAGGATACGCTCAAATCTGCCTTGAGCTGGATGAGAGAGCTTTAGTTCATGTGTTCAATTATTGAATTCAGCCAGTGTGTTCCCTTGTGGGCACGGGCCATCTTCAATGTGCAACCTCTGTAAATCCAACCTCTGTAATTCCCGTCTTTGGGATAATCCTCGCGTTATTCCCAGCTCAATTTTTAGCTCTCTGCCGTGGTGGAGCGCCGGAGACAAACGCGTGATGGGACTACGGTGACGCCCAACACAGGCTTCACGTTTGATATGTACTCCTGGGTGAATACAGAACAGGGAAGTGTATTTTGACATTCATTCGTTTGATTTGTCATGTCCCTAGACCGACAACTCGGCCCGCTGTAAATAGAGTCGTCATATCAAACGTGTTACATTGCATTAAACCTTATGAGAGGATGGATTGTAAAAATAGCTTTTCAACCATTTATTATTTAGTTTTTTGTGGGGCATCCGAGCTGCAAGTCATGGCACCTGATTCAGTCTCTTCACCAGCTCACTGGAGCATCAACATCAGTTAATGTCTCCTCCCCAGCTCACCAGAGCACCAGTCTCCTCACCAGTGCACCAGACTCCTTACCACCTCACTATAGCACCAGTGTCCTCACCAGCTCACTAGAGCACCAGTCTCTTCACCAGAGCACCAGCCTCTTCACCAGAGCACCAGCCTCTTCACCAGAGCACCAGTCTCTCTTCACCAGAGCACCAGCCTCTTCACCAGAGCACCAGCCTCTCCACCAGAGCACCAGCCTCTCCACCAGAGCACCAGCCTCTTCACCAGAGCACCAGTCTCTTCACCAGAGCACCAGTCTCTCTTCACCAGAGCACCAGTCTCTTCACCAGAGCACCAGTCTCTTCACCAGAGCACCAGTCTCTCTTCACCAGAGCACCAGCCTCTTCACCAGAGCACCAGTCTCTCTTCACCAGAGCACCAGTCTCTCTTCACCAGAGCACCAGTCTCCTCACCAGCTCACCAGAGCGTCAAGAACATAGACAACATCAGTGGCGGTCTCGTCCAGGTCTCTAGCTGCTCCATGCGCGTGGATCCCCATTACCCCCACGGCTCCCCCACCCCCCCCCCCCGAGAGAACAGTCGTCATGGTTGAGCGAGTGGTACGACCTACGCAAGACGAAGTGCAAACTCATGTACGTTATCTGGATGACAGGGCACTTTGCGCCCACTGTGTGTTTCCATTAAAGGGATGTTGCTGTGAGGGTTTGCCTCAGGACCGAGGAGTCCTCCACCACAGTTAACACTGCTGGACAAGGTTACATTATGCAGTATGCTCACGTCGCCTCATGCATTGTCCTCTACTCAATGGTGCTTATGAGGATTAATAATAAACCAGTGGGGAATCGACTTAGCATCAGCTAAGCCTCAAAAAGGCTGCTTTGATTTGTAACCAGGTGACCGCCTAGTGTTCACCCAGGGCCCACCTACATAATCGTTAGACTCAAAATAGAGTTTGCATGAAGGGATAACGGATGTTGTTCCATATGTATCACTGAGCATGGGGTGTAACGATACACTCATTCGGACCGTCATTTTTCGGTACGGGTCTAACGGTTCGATGCACATTTAATTTCGGTACATATCGAGAAAAAAAAATATATATATATATATATATTTTCTTTTTATTATAATTTTTTTTTTTTTTATTATGAGACTCTGTGAGTGTCTTGTCTTGTCTTGATGTTTTGTGTTGAGGACCACAATGGAAATGAGTCCTGGACTTTATTGCGTTTTTATCCTCAATTGATGTCTTTTCATTTGTGTTAAGCAGTTGTTTGATACAATTTAATAAATCAAATCAAAATCCAATTGTTTAATAAAAATAAAATCTGCTGTACCGAAAAACATACCGAACCGTGACTTAAAAACGGAGGTACGTACCGAATCGTGACTTTTATGGATCGTTACACCCCTACTGAGCATGTTTATCCTTGTTCTCGGACAAAACAAGGAGGGGAGAGAGACACAAATTGAAGTGCAAAAAAAATAATAACACGCAGAGGACAGCAGCTATTGACCTAAAAAGAGATGAAAGAGTGAGATGAAAAGGGACGAGAGAGACAGACGAGAAAGAGATGAAAAGAAAGAGAGAGAGAGCAAGAGTGAGCGAGAGAGAGACAGACAGGGTATAAAAGCACCATGACAGCTGGTTCTGGCGCTGTGTGTGTGCGTGCGTGTGTGCAGGAACGCTGTGGTCAGAGGCCAACCTAACCACCGCCATCACTGGGGTGTCCGGCCATGAGCTCACATCAGTACCTGGCTCGTCAATGAGACGTGCTACACTCGACGCACATACACGTGGTCACAACACATCGGTGTCCTCCCCGGGATGGAGGATTACGTCTACTTTCTCAGTGCTACGGCTTGAGAGGTGGTTTAATAATTCAGATGGAGTCACTCTGTCAGATGAAAGTATCATCTTTCGGCCTGAGCCGTGAATGCATTTCAAATGGAATTGCATGTGGTATTACGGATAATGACAATACAAGTAATAATAATAATAATAATAATAATGATGATCAATAATAATAGTAATGATAATAAGTGGACTCACCCTCTGCAGGGTGACAGTGTACATCTCCCATACGGTCTCCTCCATGGCTGGGTTCTGGGGATGAGAGACAGAGACAGAGAGACAGAGAGAGAGAAAGTGAGAGGAGAGACTAGGCATGATAACGTTGGCCGATCAGATTTCACTGAGCAGCTAAATAATGGAAAACCTTACGCAACGGGCGTTCTCTGAAGACCGTGATTACACAAGCGCTGCAGGTGTCATCGTTGGGATTTTAAGCGTGAATCTCTGCCCGACTCGAGTGTGGTTTGTTAAATTAAACCTTCAAAGAGGGACTTTCAAACTGTCTAGAAGGCATAGCACGTCAGTGCTTAGCCGTACACAAACGCTTCAGGTATCCAGGGAACAGATGGTAAAAACACCTCGATAAAGCTTAAGGCTGAACACAGATACTGAACTGCTCTGCAAATGACACTATAATCCCAATCTCCACTAAATGGCACATCGACACAGCCAGTACTTTCCTCTCAGCGTAAAAGTTTGACCTGCCAGATTCTCTGGAATAAATACCCCACGCGTCGAGTCCAATTCCCTATCGGTCTGCAACGTCGTTTCCATGCCATCAATGAAACAGATCAGTACAATCACATGAAGAACAAACTCAAAGTCAAAAAAATCAAAACTACATGGCGGCGCGCCCAAAAAGACCCGTCCCGTCCCGTTCTGCCCGGTCCGAGCTTGACCCGGGCCAGATCGTGACCCAAGGTGGCGTGGGGAACACACTCACGAGCCCCTGAAAGATCCGGATGGTCTTGACCGCGTGGGCCCACTTCCTATGCAGCCCCAGTACAGTCTTCATGGCAATGGTCCGGCCTCTCTCTGTGGTCGGCGGCAGTGGCGGCAGAAGCAGCGGCGGCGGTGGCGGTACTCTGGCCCACCCAGATGTGCCACGGTCACCGACACACCTCCATACCCGCGGCAACACCGGCTACCGCTAAACGCTCAGCCGGCATCTGTCCGCCCTGCCTGCCTGCCTGCCTGCCTGCCTACTCGCCTGCCTTTGACGTAAGAGGGATACTGCTGGCCTACATACAGCGCAAATCCCACAGTCTGCTCTCCATGTAAACACAGGGACACGCTAACGGGCACGCACACGCACGGGCCGGCCACACGCACACACACACAAACTTGGGCCGGTGCCCGACCGGCGACATTCGTCTGGATAATATATACAAAAGGAGACGTTCCGGAGGGGTTGTTGCTAGGAACGTGCGTTGTTATGCATCCTAATCTACTCTTAGCTCTCTGCATAACAATTGACCCGCTTTCACAGGTATGGAGATTGGGCCCATACGAATCATGACCTCCAACTTTCCAAAGCAACCAATAGGTGCAATTAACTCCAGAAAGTGGGGCATGTATAGTTCCAGACCTATACATTATGATGGTGACATCCTTTTGGCGAGACTAGTGGGGTGGGGTGTGAAGTCAGTGCACTTGACACATCCCTGGCACAAACCCGAACCAGGGCATGAGTTGATCTGGCGACAGATCATTACCCACATTATGGACATTTGGCCTGCGAGGGGAAAATAAATTGGTATTGCAGACAGTACCTACAGTGGAAGAAATGTATACTGAATATGAATACAATGAAACTGCAAGGGAACATTAAAAGCGTACTAAAGCTAAACAGGGTGTACTGGTGTTTTAGCCTAGCAACTGCTGCCCATTAGTCTGCTTGCCAGTGGGTTGCATGCCATGCGTCTTGTAGAATTTGTTTTACTATGTGCCTCAAACCATCCCCTTCTGTACAGCAGCCCTCCCCACTGCTGCTCATTATAAACTGAAGAACTTAACATGACATCCAATGCTTTGGGTCTGTTCCTTTGTGGATGTGGATTTTAAGGGAAAACAATGCATGCATGTTATATTTCAATTTCTCAAAACCCGACAGCTCTGAATTTCTTTGGCAAATAAATATAAAGCAAGATCTGGTATTTCTCATTATCATTTGTCCCAAGAGAGCTGGGAATTGTAGTCTGTTACTCATCATAATACACTGTTTGGTTTTTAAAACGATGTAATCGCATTTAGCCTCAACAGAACCTGAACTCATGTATATTGTATAATATATTACTTCCTTATTTTATGGACCAGATATTACTTACTAACACTGATTGAGAATGTATCTTGGCTGAAGCTCATGGACAGCTGTGCTGTATAAATACAGGCATGCTTGGCTATATATACAGGCCTGCTTGGTTTCTGGTTTACATCGAATACATTTCTATCTACAGAGTAACACGCAATGCAGACATGAAGGCTAAATACCAATAAATAGTCCTGTGTGTCACCTTGTTCTGGATGTGCTGTGTACAGCAATCTTTGCCTGTTCAGCTCAAATTACAATCATATAGCAAAATGCCACAAGCTATAGCATAAGCTGAATAAGCATTATTTCTGCAAGATTGAGGTTCATATTCAGCAACATGGCTGATAGAAATAAATGCACACAATCCAGGTTTATGCAACAATAAATGTGCCAAAAATCAGAACTAGGCAATGGCATACAACGGTTGTATCATAACAAGACAGCCCTAAGTATGTAGCTTCCTGTACAGGAATAGGACAGCCAGCAATAGGGATTCCATTTCCTGTGGATGTCAACAGCTAGAAAAAGCTATTTATACTCACTAGAACAGGGCACGAAAGGCCATTATCAAATGAACAAAGCTAGAATATAATATATTGCAATGTTCACTAATGGCCAAGAAGCCAACTATTCCTACATCTACAGCAAGATTATTATTTTGAAACCCTTATGTAACAAGACCCACTGAGTTCCACTGATGAAAGGTGAAGTCATCTTCACAGAATGTGGTTTAGACACAGGCATTTTCAGAAGGGTACTTATGCAGTACTCCAACCATCACACAGGCAATTCCACTGATATTTCAAACCTGATAACTACAAAGCTATACAGAACAAGGAACTTATCTTATAACACAACCATTTCAACCAACGGACAATGTGAATGACAAAAACAGGGATGTTTTAAATGTCAGAAAATTGTTACTACACTGGTGACACTGTAATCTACAATCCATGTGACAATGTCAAAACCATGTGGCACATAGCTAGGGGAAATCGAGACAAAAGAAAGGGTTGCTTTAATCAGTACTAAATAAATTCAAAAACGATATCCCTACTGCGAGACCATTGAAAGGTTATCAGGATGACTAGTACAACCTAAAACATTGTCCTAATCTGCCCTCTACTGGCCAGAGGGGTAGACTACAACGCGAAGAACACAGCAGGAGTTGCAAGGCAGAAAGAAAATAAAGAAATTAGCAGCGACAATCAAAAACCGCAGGGACAATAACATACTAAACATAATTCACCAGTATGTGCATCGCTACTATAACAGTAACTACATGATTGAACAATGCTGGTGAGAAAAGTCTCACTTTGAGGTCAACCTGACACATTTGTGCCGCTTTAGCCCCAAGATGCGGCACTGTCCACTCCAATAATCCCGGTTTAAACCAAATAAACGTAGTTTACCGGACAGTACCTGACGCGTTGTAAAAACGTCAACGGGACTAAAGTGCGCATGAAGGCAGCAGGTGCTGGGGTAGGATGCAACAGGCACGCAGTCCCGGTAACTCGTGATTGCGTTATTTATCAGAGTCAACCCGCCCGGGTCAAACTAGTATTAAGCCGATATAAATAACTAGTCACGCCATCTGGTTTGAATCCGTGTCCGCCTTTTCCCGGTTGTACTCACGTTGAAATACTGTGTCGCGTATCGGCTCAAAGAGAGGAGCCCCCCTCCCTTTACGGGCATCGTGGACTTTGAACTGGACTTCCAGAGATGATTGATAAAGTACAAAACGCTATAATCCGATGTCACCTTCCGCGGGGTATCTCAGCAGTCGGGTTGTATACAAGCCGACATGCCTCAATATTTCATGGAGGTACTACTCCAAAAGCTTAGAATATCCACAACTAAAAAATGTAGCGCCGTGCCCCGAAGGTTTAGGATGTACCAACTGAGCAGGGGTCGTATTTATCCAACGGCAAGTCCAAACAGAAGGCTTAAAGACAGTTTCATGAAAGTAAACACTGTCAGAAAGATTTGTTTCGCTAAACCGAAAAATATCTACCGCACTCCCATTTATAAAAGACAGACAAGTTACTTTGCGCAATAGACTACGATGTTGCCGAGATGGATTCTTCCAAAATAGCATTGATTTTTTTAAGGGAGCCTACTGTGAGCTCCCCAGACGAGCGCGGAGGAGGAAAAGCAGTTGCACTCAAAAGGTCCGGAAAAAACAGACTCGCCCGAGAACCTAACACACAATGACCTATTGTGTGTGTGCGTGTGTGTGCGTGCGTGTGCGTGGTTTTGTGTTTCTGGGAGCGTGCGTGCGAGCTCCGTATGACGGTGCCCCTCGAGAGACAGATCGGACAACTTTACGAATGAAGATGCGCCCTAGAAATCCCCCTAAACGTATAAGTTGGTTTTAAGTTAAAACAAATTGTAATATATATATTTTTTAATTAGGTTACAATAAATAATAATAACAATAGCCTGATAGATATATATAATGCTTATAAAAATAAAATACAATTTAAAACTAAATAAACAAATGTTGCCATTAAAAAGCGGAACTATGTATAAAGTCATCACAACATTCCTGAACAAGTGGAAACTATTCTAATGCAAAGTAGCCCCACTACCCTAAATAGCCTGACAAACAGTGAGAACAATGTGGCTTCCAGAGACATATTTCTGCTTAATTGTAACTGACGTGAGAGGGGGTAACCCTATTGGTCGGTGGGAAGCAATTAGACAGAAGGGCAAGGGTGAACCAGAATATGTTGAAGAGTGTTATTGGCAGGACCTCAAACAAATGAGCTTTTCCGCAAGGCCAGACTGTGTTTTATTAAATATCATCTGAAAAACATCAAGCATGCATGGACGCACCCTTTTAGGGCGTGTCGCACATGTGTGTGTGTGGAAAAACCAACAGGAAACCAATCCCAAGTAACTGTGATTTTGTATGTAACTGAATGTGTTACATCATATTTATAATGAGTAGGTTTATTACATGTCATCAGACAGAACATGCATTGATCAGTATTGGCATTAATCATTTAGGTAATGCATTAATTATCCATTTGGTAGCTTTTCCCCCAGTCTGATCATTTTTGGCTTAAAAAGACACGTTGTCAACTTTAGACATCCCTTTGGGCCCTGCTGTCTTTATGATGGGATGGTATTTGTTATTATGGATTGATAACGTCTAATAATCAAATAATTCATGGGAAAACAGATTAATCTCAACAAAGGAAAAGGGCTTTTAAGGGAGTGCTTTATAATATTTGGTTGCTCTCACATTTCCGTCATTGTGCTTCCAGGCAAAATGTAAAAATAAAGTTAGAAAAATACAAAACTGGTTTCACTCTGGTCCTATGCATGTCACATGACCTATGACATGGGCTGGAGACCCAGCGGTAAAGAGCCCAGAGGGAGGGGCAGGAGGACGAACTGGACTTGAAGCGGCCCCTACCTGGGTAATGGCCGAGTAGCTGCGTGAGGAGGAGAGGCGACGGAGGTACAGGTAATGCGCTTCTCTGGTCCAGTGGAACCTGTCCCAGGAGCGGCTGGACGTCAGGAGGTCTGATCTGGAGCGGGGGGGAGACTCAGGGCCGGGCTGCTCCCTGGAGGAAGACACAACAAAAATGTTAAGAGGTGGCACCCTTTTAGTCTGCGACGTAAACCCGGAATTGTGGAGTACCCCAGAGTATGTTATGTTATAAATGTACAGTATGGCTCCCCTTCATTAAGAAACAGATTCATGTTTACAACTCAATATACTGACGTGTATATTCATGAATGAATTATTGCCATTGATGGTTTCAGGCTGTATCTAGAAGTGGTTGTGTACAGCTATCGGGCTCAAAACAGCCTTGGCCCTCCAACAGTTTTTTGTCGGTAACCGACACTTGGCAAGGAAGTTCCTCCGTCAGGCTCTCAGGTTTGCAACCCCGGTTTCATGTGCAGACAGCGGAGAACGGCCAGTGATGGTTCCAGATGAATTAGTTAGAACGTTCTCGTTCTCGCTCGGATCAACGATACAGTCTGAGACGAGAATCTGTTGCGTCTCATGTCTTGTCATCAGAGTAGATCTTCTGCACGCGAGTTACATTTTACCAAACAAACTGACAGCGTATCTGGTCTATGTGTAAGAAAGACCTATGCAACATTCATTTCAACAGAAACATGCTTACTGCACCCACAACATTCCATTACAATTAGGATGTGCAACTAAGCACTTGCCTGAGAATAAACAGATGTGGTATTCCTGGCACTGTATTGGCACTATTTAATAACTATATTAAATATTGTAGTGAGTAAACACAGGTAACAAGTAATATGGAGGGTATGGAAAAACACAAGGTACATAAACCTTTCAAAAGCGTCTCTCAAATAGGCAGTGCCGTGAAACCATCAGAATTACAAAGTGTGTCGGCTGTAGGTACTGTATTCATTAGTTAAAAAGAGAGAGGAAAATAAATAAATAAGCAGAAAAGATCAGGATTATGAAAGTAATCAACCCCAAAATAACAACCTCCCTCCCCATCTCTCCCCCTCCCTGCTCCCTCCCTCCCTGCTCCCTCCCTCCCACCCTCCCTCCCTACATTGACGGGTTGCATTCATGTACCTGTCAGTGACAGGCCAGACGTTTTCCCATTTCCTCCCAATAACTGACAGATGCTAATGGCGTTCCTTACAAATTACACTCAAATCATTGCTCTTAAATCTTACTCACAGCACTTCGAATGTATCACGGTGTGACAATGTAAGACTTACATTCACATACACTTCTTACATGATATAATGCATGAAGCAAAAATTGGATTTTTAATATATTACAAAATGTTGGGAGTGTAAAAATGAATATTCAAGCAAGCAATAATAGGTAAGGTAGGAACAACAATAACAGACCACTATGAAAGCACCCCCTCACTGAACGGATGGAGCAGAAACAATACAAGAGATCCCCACTGAGATTTGTTTGGGGAAACACTGGTTGATGGCTGCTCTTTATTGGATTTCCCTGCTCAGGTCCACACAAACACTGCCACTGTTCCTAACGCCTCAGACTTCACTAGATGGTCACACGTTGGGTCTTCAGAGTAATCAAGAAGTCAAGATGTGGAGATTAAAACTAATGTTAAACTACCCTGGGGTAGGTTTCTCCTATAAAAAAGGCACACCCTTTCAGACAGGGAATACGGAAGTGCAGACATGCGATATAAAGAGTCCTTTCTTCAAAGATCAATTACAGATAGCGATCAGCACACATTCCGTTCCCGAGCCAACTCAGTATTGTGGCCATGTAAAGATGTGATGTGAGGTGGAGACCAACAGGTACACAGAGTCACACAAGGCCTGTGCCAGATGCTACATAAATCAACAGGCTACCATGTAGACCTCACTGTGAAAGACAAGGTCACCCCAGGGGAGTGCTGTTGTACCTGCTATAATTCCATAATCTGCAGTCACTTGAATTACTGCATCTCTGGCCCAATCGCTGACAGCATGTTGGGACATGTGGCTAAGCCAAAACCTCTTTTTGACTTAACGTTTGTGGCAGGGAGTCAGAAAGTAGGGTTTTGCTGTGTTCAATTTGTACAACGGGAGAAGCAGCTGGAGTTTGGCAAAGGGCGGCAGGATTCTGTGTCCAACGATGGACTTCTGCTAATGATTACTCTGAACAGCCTCAAATGCCTTTACAATAAAATGAATTACATGGGGTAAAAAAAAGAAAAGACTAACCCGTCGGCCAAATGTTTGTCATAAACAGGATAATCTAGGCTGGTCAGATATGGTGTATGAGGAAAAAGAGCAAAATTCAAGTAAGCTGATTATTTATATAATGTTGAACTTTTCAAGACGTCACTTCATTTGCCAATACATGTATAAACTCGCTGTTAAATCACTACATAGTCAGAATGCAATAGCTAGATATCTTTCTTTACTCCTAGCATGACAAACTAACACTTGTTTGTAATGGTAATCTACAACATACATCTCAATAGTTCAACAAACTTCACAACCGCCCGCTTAGAACCAACACGCACGACCGCGCTCAACTTGACATACAGCGGCAGCGCTGATTGGCTCTCCCGCTGGCGTGTCAAAAATCAGCAAGCCATGTGCATGCATTCCAGGCTCACAGCTTAAAGTCTCGGGCCGTCGTTGAATAATACATCGGCTACGCACCGGGCGGGTGCCTGCACAAGGCGGCGGGCATGGCGCGTGTGTGTGCGGCAGCCCATGTAAACACGCATGCAAAACACGCACGCAAACCAACGCGACGCGGGAACATCTTACCCCTGGGGCCTCCAGAGTTTCCGGCCGGGTGGCAAGAGCTCCCTCTTGTTCAGAGGGACCACCCCCATGGCCGCCTGCATGATGGTGATGAACTTCTTGAACTTCATCTTCCCCCGACCGCGAACCCCCGGCGGGCTGCGCCTCGCTCTGCGGCCAAACGACAGCACGGCACCGACCGCGCCCGTTTACTCCTCATGCCCCGTCCCCCCCGCGGGGCATCTGCCTCGTCCCCGGGGGCCAGCTGACACGACGGCTACACAGCTCTCGTCCTCCGCCACCGCCGCCACCACCGCCGCGCCGTCAACGCTCCCTTTTCACTCCTCATCCCCTTGCTCTGAGAGACCGCTCCTCGCCGCCGCCACCCCTCCCTCCCTCCCCCCCCTCCCTCCCCCGACACGACGCCGTTAAGCTCTGTGGCGGCACTGGCCTCGCTACGGCCTGACGCCCGCTCTGCACTCTGCAGCCCGCGCTGCACTATGCCTCCAGGTCGGGTGCCCTACACCGCCGCTGCCTTTGCCTCCTCCTCTTCCTGACAGATGTCCTTTTGTGTTGCCGACGGATGGGGAGAAGGACAAAACCGTGGCCATGTCACAGCCCCCGGACCCTGGGCAGATCTGAGCGGGGACGGCGGCACATCTCTTACATAATTCTGGGAGACTCTGTGGACATTACACTAATGAAAACGCTGCACCCGCCACCAGCGCTGTGGCAGCCACCGGTATATAATTGTGGTACTAAGCTGGTCCGGATCACGTTCTACTCCCATCCCTGGCCCCTTCCTTCTGTAATCCCACATCCAAGCTTAGCGTCCTCCCACCATTAACACCCGTGTATGTGCCCATCTCCTTCAACCACTGCATGGAAACTCACCAGCATGAAATATACACACAGACACACACACGCCACTCTGATCAAAACACACTCCAGCAGTCACAGCGCCCCCGACCCCCTGGGGGATCAGATTAAAAGGTCTGTATCTTGTCATTTCGTATCCTGTCTCCCATCGGTCGGCACGCTGCCACGTCGCGTGAGGAGCCACATCAATAAAGACATAATCTGCGTGGCCCCATGACGGTCTTCGGGCCAATGCAAGCTCACGGTGGGATTTATACTCCAGCGGCCGGGATGTGTGGATTACGGCTGTGGGCTGGAGGGGGTTCACGAGGGTCGGAGATTTCACTGCCAGGGAGCAGAAATCCCTCAGTTCTCCAGAAGGACTAAAAAAAGCCAAAGCGCAGCGGGCTCCGGCCAGACATGAAAAACTATTTTTAAAATGTTAGATAACCACAACAACGTTGGACAAGAGGGGGAGGCTTAATCTGTGCCTTGCATATAGTGTCTGTCCACAGGGACACGATAGAATGCCTCTACTCCCGTTTATGCCCATTTAACATGCTAAGCTTGCGTTTACCACGACGCTGGGTAGAAACAGAAGGCGGTCAGGCCCAACCACTTAATCCAACACCTCCGTACGAACATACAAGCTGGGATACGTGAGAGGCCTCATGCTCCGACTTGCCAACCCATAAAGAAACTGTTACACTGTGTGTGTGTGTGTGTGTGTGTGTGTGTGTGTGTGTGTGTGTGTGTGTGTGTGTGTGTGTGTGTGTGTGTGTGTTTAGTCAGTCAGCCTGGTCTGTCAAAAGTGCAAAGGAATGTAATTCAATCCCACAACATATCAGGGAACTAAACACATACACATCATTTACTAAGCAGTTAAGATGATCAATACATATACATGTCAGCACTAAAATCATTTGTTGTGAATGTGGTCAACACACTATGTATTTATTTTATTTATTTATTTTCACTGGTGCTTTGTATTTTGTGTTCTGTTGTTTTACCTTAGTTAGTCAGTTTTGTTTGTTCTGTGATGCCCTGTGGGGTTCCGTCCTGTTTGTTGTTTTTTTTGTTTGTTTTTTTAATCTTGTTTAATTGTATTTTCATGTAACATCGATGCCAGGGGACTACAGATGAAAAATAGCCTTTTGGCTAATTCTGGCATTTTTAACCCATGTAAGATCATGTGTTTTATTAATTTGCACTGTCCCCTTCTTACATAAACTGAATTTTGTGTGTGTGTGTGTGTGTGTGTGTGTGTGTGTGTGTGTGTGTGTGTGTGTGTGTGTGTGTGTGTGTGTGTGTGTGTGTGTGTGTGTGTCAAAGATTAACATGAGGTTCCCATTTTTTTATACATTGTGCTTTGAACTGTATACTGTTGTAATTTTCAGTCATAACTCAATATAAAGTCGGCTAATCTTGATGAACAAAGTTTGATTCAACATCCTGGTGCAGGAAAAACAAAGAACCACACTTCCCCTGTAAAAGATTTCCACTTTTAAACCAAACTATTCCTAATGGCCAGGAGTGTAGTGTAGTGTAATGCCAGGAAAACAGTTGCAAGACACTGAACTCTGAGTCAGTGGAAATATGCAGCGGAACCCCAACCCTACGCTGTTTCCACTTGCAGCAAACGGTTGTGTGAGTGTTCAGCCCTTAATCAACGGCCTTTAATGTGTTTACATTTACACAAGCAGTGTGTTTCTGCCACATGTATAGCAACATCAAAGTGGTGCTTCAGTAGAAGTAGAAGTATCGAACTGGAGAGACTCACACTGTCCTGCCTGATCGTGGTGACAAAGAGCCGTGATCCATTGTAAGTCACAGACTGATTACATGAACTATTGCTCTCTTACTGGGTCCGTTATGCAACGCCCATGATGCCATGCGTGCGTTGGCCAGATGGAGGGACACATGCCACTCTCCAAATCAATGCTCAGAGGGTGGGGTTCCGTCGGGTGGGGAGGGATGGGATGAAGGGTGTGTTGACTATTTGTGTTGTCTTAACCATCCATACATCTCTGTGTGTGTCTGCACATTGTTAAATGTGGCATAATCAAGACATTTCAGTATTTACATATGGTTACCACCAACACACAACACAATTAGGCCGTGCCTAACTAAATCTGCATAAATGAAAAACAATATATATTTGTTGTTATTTATATTGTAAAGGCTACTGTGAGGAAGCTTGCTAAAAGTCTTTAAAGTCTCTAAATCGGTCTGTCACAAGTGACTTTACATGTATGGGTGTGTTGTTTCGCAGATGAAGTTAATCCCATCATTTACCTTTTTATTGTTAGATGTTGGGTAAGATTTTAATTTAAAGAAGTTTGGAGCGGCCATTCTACATTAGATCACTTTTTTAGTTGTTGGGACCTTGCGAGGAGGGGGTGTAATAATCCATGGTGTAATCTGAGATGAACAGGTTTAGGTTTGTTTAAAACAAAAGCATAATATAATTTACAAAACCGAAATGCAATTCTTGTTGGCAAAACTGACTTACAGAAGGTGGGTTTGGAAGTGTTTCCAGTGTTGAACGTTCAATTACAGCGTAATCTATTGTATAGGCTACACTGTTCTGTACCGATTAATTATTAACAGAGCCGATCTTTTAGGCTAAAGCATAGCTGTAGCCTACACAAAATGACACATAACTTATAATTTAAATGGGAATACTCACCTGCTGATAACTATAGGCTACATTGCAGAACGTTTAGCCCTTTATATCGGGGCCTACCTGAGACTCCCAGCTCCTCAATAACAAGTTAACAACAGCAGACCGCAGCTGGGGCTCTACGGAACAAGGCCTTGACCGAATTCAAATCGGCTTGTTATGTTTTCAAATCAAGGAACACATATTGGCCTTGGTGTTGGAAACATAACAGGGTAGGCCTGTAAAATGACTTATTTTGTTCACTTTTAACTCGACAACATTAAACACCTGCTGCCAGTAAACTCAACGGGCTATGGTAAATGCCCATATATGGACCAGTGTTTTACACGCATATTACATTTTTCGACAATAACAACAGGGTAGACCGATTTCCCATGTACTCAATTATTAGTTGGTCTTTATAACGTGTTGTAGGTATGAAATAATCAAAAAAGGTAACTTACTGACGCAACTTTTCCCTTTTCCTCAAATTGCGCTCTCTGGTTTCCGGGTTGTAGCAGGTGTGGGCGTGGTCTTGGCTGCAGGTGTGTCCCGTAGTTTCAGATTATTGTGGCGATGACTCAAATATCTGTTACTCAAACTTCTGCAATGTCGGCCAAGAGTTTTTTTTTTTTTGTTCTGACTAATTCCAATCTCATATCCAATGAAGTACTAATCCCACACATAAAATCACATGAATGGACGGATATAGTTATATTTTCGTACTTTACTTTCATGCTGCAAAAGTCTTATTCAATAATGAATGGGTAGTTACATTTTTAACAAAAGAAAAGTCATATTTGCCTCGTTCCTGCCTTATCTTTCTCTCTTTCTTGATAACAAAGTGGTTCGGGTGTAATTTCAATGGTTGTCAAACTAGTTGAACCTGTTCCAGGTAGGCCTACAGACCCTGTGGCTTGGCTGAATGGCTGTGTTTGTCTAGAAGGGAGTCTTATTTAACACCAGCCCTCTGGCCGAATTTGCTCAAGAGTAGTGCCCTTAAGTAAGTGTCCTTTTGGCCTACTTTCATGTGCATATCTACAAGCAAAGAGATGTTTACCACCACAATAGAGGCTCTCAATAAGTCATACTTGGGACAAATAACGCTTAAGAAAATTGTCTGTCAAATCGAATACATCTAATAAATGCAATGCAAATAAACGAAATGCATCGTACTCTGTTTGTAATCTGACAATGGCACAGTTAATTACATATCTCCCGGTAGATCTATCATCGCTCTTTGGTATTCGTTTTTGAACAGTGTTGAATAACACTCGTGGATCCTTTTACTTTTGCGCCCCCTTGTGACCAAAGTTAGTACACCAAAGATAGATCGTCAAATTGAGTAATAGACATAGAAACAATAGACACACAAATACTATACATTTTACTCCATAAAGTATGTATTTATTTAACAAATAAAGTTATTTTATAATACAATAATAAACACTTTACAGCCACACTGAAATGAAATGGACATGAATTGCACTGCTAAGCCACTTTTTCAATATATACAAAGATTAAATCAATGCATCAACGTGCATTTATATATTACAATATAATTTATTTTGAAACACACACACACACACACACACACACACACACACACAGTCAAATACAATTCAATAAATGAGAAAATGTTAAGTAAGATCGATGCTTGCTCAGGATGATTGACTCGAGCCAATAATAAAAGGAAATTCAGTGCTGATGTAACACATTCAGGGTAAATCTACAGTACATAGCAGGCAGATTGTCCACGATAAACAACAGAATGAAGGGATGGGACAGATGTAGAACTGTATTGCAACAGGAGACAGGCGACATAGGAGCAGTAACAAATGTAGCTGAAATTGACTTCATAACCAATAGTTACAGTGGTTCCATCTAATAAATATATTCAGATATTCAGGGATCCAGCCTCTGAGAAGTATCAGCAGTGTGTAGCATTTGAACAGTGATATGACAGAACCCTGCTTGAAGTGGAACAAAACAAGAAAGAAAAACAGATGTAAAGAATCTCAGCTGCTAATTGGCCACACAGTCACTTCATATTTCTGCAGACAAGATCACCTATTGCATTGTGTGTGTGTCAAGAAAATAAAAAATGAGCTTTTCTTCGAGAGGCACAGCGGAGGCGAGGTCATCCAATCTCACTAAATGAAACAAGAAAGAATAATTATCGGTTGTTTTCTTAAAAGAGCTCTCGCTGGAGTATTATGTACGTCATCACATTCAGATATAGGATTCGTTATCGTGCTTATAACCTCTCTGGGTCTTAATAAAACACTAACATTGAGTGGTCGGTTGTCATAATGTTAGATTACTGTTCCGACAGACAATTTCCCATTGTATCAATGGGAAATGCATTACTATTCCACACAGAGACACATCAAACACATTCTCACCAAGTAGACGTCCAGCTCTGCTTCGGATTGGTCGCTGTGAACAGAGCAAAGGCTGTTATCCAATGCGTATTGGGTGGGATTATGTCCCGCCCTGCTATACATTTAGGTAAGGGATTTGGGGGATATTTGGTGAAACTGTATTGGTATTTTTGGCCTTGGTCACAGTGTATCTGTAATTTCTTTGAATATATATTGATTTGCTGAACAATCTTAACCTTTGACTTAATTATGGTCGCCATAAAGGGCTGTACCAACATACTTGATTTTATAAACCCAGAGACCCGAGGAAGGACCTGAATATGGGCTCCTCCTCGCGGGGGCAGTCCAGGTCAAAGGAAACGTGGGCCAAGTCGCTGCTCTTCGGGACAAGATCTGGCTGGTTGGAGGAGCTAAAGCCTTCGGAGGAAACAGAGTCTGAAGTGAATATGTGGACTTCCAACTTGCATATTGATATCTGATAATGTATGCATCTATTTTGTATTTGTTTATTACAGGTTAGTCTCATTGAGGCTCAGAGCCTCCTTTTCAAGAGGGACCTGATTTGCAGCATCACATTTACAAACCATATGTAAACAAATAGTTTTAAGTCATTGTACCGCCTAGTGCTATTGATATGCACACATTTGGTAGGACACATTTGCAATTAAGACTTTCTGAACATTTGGCAGTGGACATTGGGAAAGAACAGCTCATCTTTCTATTCCTCATAGCTGCTCTACATCCACATGACCTCTGTGCTCTAGCTGTCCCTAGTGATGGACAACCGAAACCTACTTCTAATTAAAGTATTACGGCTTATCAAGGTGCACATCAAGTATTGGAAATTCAAATTCAAATCACCAGTGATTTCAATCTATTGATTTCCTTCTTCCCTCTAAATAGCCAAGCGGGTGACCAACGAATGTACACTCACGCCACTACACTGATGATGCAGCATATGAAAATGACTGCGTTTCAGACTTTAGGAAGGTACACAAGTACACAAGTACACAAAACAGCAAGGAGATGGGAGGGAGGGGGGGGAAGGGGGGGGGGGGGCAGGGATTCCGACCACACCCCTGCAATCCTGAGTCTGTCCTAGACTGAGTTCTTTAGATGACTCTGAGATATGTATGAAAACACTTTTCGACTCTTCTCTGAACCAGTATATTCGGTGCGGCGTGTGGCGGATCCCGTCCCACTGCGATGGGCCTGTGGTTACTCTGCTCTGCCCGTGGTCCGTCCCTCTGAGGTGACGCTACTGGGTGTGAACGAGAGCGCGTACAATCGCTCCACGTAACTTTTTCCATCCAGGTGGTCCATGCTCTGGGTCCTCTTCTCCTCGCCGGGCCGGAGGGGAGACAGCACCTCCTGGGAGGCCGACTTGGCCGCGAACAGGGAGCCTCGCTTTCTCTTGGAGGAGGAGCCCCTTAGGGCTAGGGGGGGAGAGAGAGAGAGGGAGAGAGAGGGAGAGAGGGAGAGAGAGAAATGGAGGGCGAGAGAGAGAGCGAGAGAGAGAGAGATGGAGAGATAGAGAGGGAGGGAGGGAGGGACGGAGAGAGAGAGTGCGATAGAGAGTGAGGGAGGGAGGGAGAGAGGAAACAGATGAGTATTTTTCTTCTTGTGTTTAAGTGCTTCAGCTTCGTGAGTTTGTTCATCTAACTCTGTGGGTTGAGTCTCTGGTTGATAGACTAAACCAATATGGCAGATATTGCACAATATCTGACAACAACGAGCATAGTGTGTCTTGAATTCAGTCGGTTCCATTTTGACATTTCTAGAAATTATTCTTTGTATTTTAACTCTGCACAACCTGACCGTATTCGCTCGTGTTCCTGGGAGTGCTTACCATTGATCTTTTTGAACACTGTTGTGCCCATGAAATTCAGGAATCGGTCGGCATAAAAATTAGGCCTGTGAACGGAAACTGTATCCTAAAAATAAATAAAGACACAAGAATTAAGCTTGAATTAAGCTAAATAAACACAATGAAATGGCACCCAACACACACGCACATACACACAAGTGATCATGCATACACACAGACACACACACATATAGGATTGCTTACCCCATCGTGGACAAGAGCTTTCCAGGAGTGCTCTACTTTCTTGATGAACCTAAAATGACAGGAAGTCCGACTGAGTCAAAGTCAAAACTCATTTTAACAATGTAGTACCACACAGCATCAGTAGAGGGCAGTGTTTGGTTAACCTCACGTCAACAAGAAACATGAAATGGACCCACTTTTCTCTTAAAAAGACAACCTACCATTGATATTCATTCATATATTGTTGATTATATACTGATTTGATTTATTGCCGTTACTAATAACACCACTAGAGCGTCTCTTCGTTGCTCCTGGTACTGTCAATCAAATGTTGATCAATCACACTGGTCCCGCCCTTATATCCTGTTCAACTGGGACATGTGATGCATCCTGGAGGCCAGGCTGTTGGTTCACACTCAAAAGGTGCTGTCGTTAACATTGGAGAGTTGTAAAGAGAGAGAGAGGGAGATAACAGAACACAGCAGAGAGCAGAGAACAGAGCAGGAGTTTGAAACTAAACAACTAAAACGTCCATCTCTGCCTCTACCCTCCCTATGTTTGTCCGTCATTGACAAGTGTTGACAGGAGAGATGGATTCCATGAGCTAATCAGGAAGAGGGTTAGGGTTATATCATGCCCTGAACTGGACAGAAGTGAGCCTAGAATCTAAATTGCCTCAAACTGATGCAGGCCGGTCAACTAGAAACAGATATTTTGTTCACTCATAGTTGACGGAGACTAAGAAATTACACTCAAATAATATCATAACTTTAATAGTTAACCCACATGTGCAGTGTGTGGGTTTAGAGTGCATGAAATATGTCCCATTACTGGCATAACATGCTTCATTTGTATGATTACCGAGTAAGATTAGATCAAGACAAAATCTTGGAGCGGAACTAAAAAACATGTTATCATAGTGTCTCTATGTCAATCTGTGAATCTTGGGAATATGACACTGCAACACCCAACAAGGAAACAGAAATTAGCCAACAAGGAAACAGAATGAGCACACACTTATGACCACATTTTAACATACCTGTAAGACTGCAAGATGTCAATGATCCCCAAGAAGATGAGCAGTTTCTCATCTTTATGTTTCGCAGGAATTCCACCCATTCTGTAAGAAAGTCAACTGTGTTTGTAAAAGTGACCTAACCCTGACCTGTATTGTTTGGGGTTTGAATTAAGCAACAAATACTGTATATTAAACAGCAGTAATAAATTATCTGTATAAGGATCAAACTAATCTAAGCCTATTAACAACCACAAAGTCTTAATATTGAAACATTGATCCTCTTGGTAAATAATCCTCTCATTCATAAACACAGTCCGCCCAATATGCCACCGAACGTCATGACGTCAAAGAGCGACCTTTAGACAGCAGCAAGTCAGCAACAGGCCAAAAGGTACTACACAATAAAAGCCCCCTCCTCACGTGTCATCATCCACCACGGGCTCCGGGTCCTTGGCGTTCCCCTGGATGGACTCCAGGGCCGTGGAGTACAGGACCTTCTGGCCCCTGCGGCTGTCCCCGCGGCCCCCCCGGCTCCCCACCTTCTTGTCCAGCACGTGGACCCCCAGCAGCAGGCTGTAGTCCATGATCTTGAAGCTCTCCAACACCTTGCCAGGGAGGGTAAAGCACTGTTTACCCAGGTACTCCCATCTTATATCAACACACGCGCATGTGGGCCTAAGGTATCTCATCACCCATGTAAACACCCACGGGAAGAATGCCCTCCGCTAAGCCTTTGGTAAACAGCCATTAAGGCCATGGCTTCCCCCCTCCGCTTGCGTATGAAACCCATATACATACAGTAAGACGTAAGCTGTAAATCCCTCTGAACAAGCTGATGTCATGAGGTGGCTCCCACGGAACAAAGGGGCCTTTAACGCCGACAGTTACCTAACCGGAGGCTTACACTGTAATGTTCCCGAGACGGCATGGCATGCACAGCCGCGTATTTACTGTACCGCCATCCAGCTCCTAGGCTGGTTAGGCCCGTTAATCAGGCGTTGTAATCCTGAAGGCGGAGGTGGAGGTTTAATCAAAAGATACGTGACGATAGTAAGGTCCCTGAGAGACATATCTCTTACGCAAAATGTATTGATGGGCCGGGTGGTGGAATGTGTTTACACTGGATTAGAACCACACAGTTATTATTTGTACCCCGTTGCGAAATAATCCAGAGTAGCAAGATTGTTAAAAAAAAGTCAGAAATAGTGCGCTGAATTGTCATAAAAGTGCCCTTTTCAAATGACGTGATACCATTGTCGAAGCTCACATTGACTTATTTGTGAAAAACAAAAAGCCAACAACAAAAAACAACTTTTTTATTTTTTGTGTACAACTGAAACTGAATCTGCAAATCTGCGAGTTACAGATAATTGGTGTAAACAAACCAACGGGTGGATGGCTGATCCAAGGCTAGATTTTCAGCGGCATCGCGCCGGCAGGTCGCTACTCACCCGACAGTCCCTCTGCAGGGTCTTCATCAGGGCGTTGTAGGTCTCGGCATCAAAGTGCAGGCCCTCGTGCATCTCCTGGAAGTCCAGGTCCTTGAAGGTGGGCGAGGACTTTTGCCTCTCCTTGCGGTTGGCGCGCCGCTTGTACGTGGAGCCCTTCAGGTCGTACTTGTAGTTCATCTTGAGCGCGCACGGGAGCACGTTGTTCATGACCACCACGCGGATGTTCACCCCGCCGCAGTTGATGTAGTAGAGGCCGTAGAACTTGGGCAGCAGCGTCCTCGGGTTCTGGTTCAGGTTCTGCAGTGATTAGGTCGGACGGACGCATGCGTCAAGTTAGTTCAGGTTCTAGACCAGGGTTTCTCAACGGGGGCGGCAGCGCCCCCTGGGGGGCGTTCGTAGAACCTAGGGGGGCGCTGGGAACGAACACAGGGGACCTTTCATGGTTTTCAAATATTTTCGGTGCAAAAATAGGATAACTGAAATAAAAAGCCTATCTTCATATGGGTTTCTAACCCCTCTATCGTCTCATCTACCTTTTACTCTATGCTCAGTGCCATCATGATCGCCATAGTAACGCCGATAAACAAACCCGCCTCATCGCAGTAGCGTGGTGCTTCAGAAACTGTTTCGCCCTCCCCCGACTTCCACTGGTTGGTTTGCGGGAAATGCAAAGCAAGCGGTGGATGGGGCATTACGCTAAGCAACATGAATCTCATCCATATTACATAGTAAGGCAACATAAGACGTGAATAAAGCTAACTCCGCTTAGCATGCTAATTGTAAACAATATAATGTGCGCATTACGTGTAGACCACTGCAACGTCGCTCATTACGTCTGCGAACCGATAAACACTTTTTTTCATAAGGTACGCACACCAACCGGCACATACGCATTTAACACTGATGTTACAGGCGCTTAACTTGCGCAGCGTTGCTAGGCAACGTCACGTAAACAAAGGGAGTCTTTCGTGCACAAATTGAACCCAAGTTTGCGGGTTAACAGTTCAATAACCAATAAAAATGTACACAAGCACTGTTACGTATTAAACTTCAATAGCTCAATAATAAAACCTTTTAATAAAACTCTGAATACACATCTTCTTGTCCAGAAGAAACCAAAACGGCACAGAAGTTTTTTATTCAAGCAATGTAGCACGAGTTGGAGTGGAGTTGGTAATGGATATAGCCTACCTACGGGTGTCGCAATTAAAAAAAAAAATTTTTTTTTTAACAATAATAATGGGGGGGGGGGGGGGGGCGCCAGAGGATCAGGGTAAGGTAAGGGGGGCGTTTGCTCAAAAAAGGTTGAGAAACACTGTTCTAGACTGATGTAGAGACGAATGCGTCAGGTTAGTTCAGGTTCTAGACTGATGTAGAGACGAATGCGTCAGGTTAGTTCAGGTTCAAGACTGATGTAGAGACGCATGCGTTTGGTTAGTTTAGTTTGGTTACAGGCATATTCAAGATGTAATTTACACAGATTAGCTGACAACTGTGTAAGTTCACATCAAAATATAGAATCAGCTTGTCGAACACAGTATAAACCTGATTGGGACTTGAAGCATTTGAGCCTAGGCCCATGGTTACCTGCGGTGCGAGTGTCTCATGCAAGTGCTTCACTTTAGATTTGCATCAGCCCATGTGGCCTTTACTGACATGCAAATCATTTCCCTCAGCGGACGTGCCGAGGAGAGACTCACCATATAGTATCCAGGAAGCAGTTTCTGCAGGAACTCTGCCTCTTTGTGTTGCACCGTCTTAATGATGAACTCATCGTCACTGGTCAAGTAGAACCAGGAACTGCTGGCCCCGGGGTTGGAGAGCTCGATCAGAGGCTCATTGCACATAGAGTACTGCGGAAACAGAAGATCTGTTCAGCTGATGACTTCACCCTCTGGTCGAGAACAAGGATGTGGAATAATCATACATTTCCTGTAACTTTTTTCTGTTTGTGTGTGTCTCTGTGGCTCTTACAAGGTAGTCGTCTGGTTTGATGCCAAACAGTTCCCTGAAATAGCGGAAGGCGAGTGGCGCGTATGTTTTCAGACGGAAATCAGGGTAGTGGTGGGCCGGCGTGAGACTGCTTCCCTCACTGGAGCAGAAAGGAGTATCCCAGACAAAACGAAAAACACTGTTACCAACAAAACGGAACAACAACAACAACAGCAACGATGACAACAGTTTGCTTTTTGAACAGTAACTCTTGTAACTCTCTCACTAGAATGTTCAAAGACCGTGTAAACAGGTCAGGAGGTGCTACTAGGTAACTTGATTGAGATCTGGTTAACAAGCAGTTATCTCCGCATTCTATCAGTCATTTCAGCAACAGTCGGTCACGTGATCGCACACCAAGCAAATCGAGCAAACTTAACCCAATGCACAGGGTCTGTGTCTTCTTGCGCATCTTCAATCGCTATCATTATCATGAGCATAGCACCATATAAGCCTTGCTGATAACAGCTACAACCACAACAATAATCACAGCCAGATAAGCAGTTTTTTTGTTTTTTTTGTATTTTCTCTTGAGATCAGGCGAAACTGACTATGCTTCATAATTGACAGAATACCTCTATGTTTGACATTATTTACAGGTTTATGATTAACGATTTTTTGAACACGCACACACACACAATCAACGTACCTGGGCAGATAGATGCTCTCCACCACAGAGAAGTCCTGCATGAGAACATCTCTGTCGGGCTTGGAGCTGAGGTTGCCAACAGCGTAGCCGATGCCCAGCTGAATGGCACCTTTCAGGGCAGCAGGTGTCGGCTGGGAGCCCAAAGTTAGAACCAGAGGAACAATCAAAACAATGTGTTATTTGGTATAGAAGCAGATCCACAAGCATGTGATAGAGGTAAAGGGGTTTCATCCATACACAATAAACTCACTGTTGCACAAGAGTTTTATCGAAGAAGGCCTTTAGATTATGTGTGATTGTGAAATGGCCTTTTGGTTTGTTTATATATCCATTCAATGCAGGAAACGTAATTTTCTTTTCAAAATTTCACATTTGCTATTATTAACTTACAACATTGCTTGATGCATTGATTGATGCAATTATTAAAATCTGACATCTTTGTGTATCTTTTTTTTGTGTAAGATTTCACAACTACACACCTTGAATCTACTGTGTGCCATGCTTAAAAATGACCCCATTTAAAATCAGGACGTTTCCATGCACATGTATAATCCTGATGAATTCCTGAATGCAAATCTCAGGAAAATAGCAGGGATAAACGCCATGGTTATGAAATAACCAAATAATGTGGCTTGGATGTGTATTCAACAGCCTGAATACACAGCCTGAAGGTGTGTACAGATTCTATCCCAGGTATGGACAGTGTACTTATGGTAATTTAAACCCACATTTTTTATAAAGCATTTTGTTAGTTTCAAACTCTTTCTGAGAAACGTTTCTACATTCTACATGATAAACCAATATTTCCAAATTGATTATTTTGTCATTGCAGTGTAATAATGACTATAGAATGAAACCAATCATGGCCTCTGACCTTTTTATAGTCCTTGGTCGCTTTTGAACTCCTGGCAGCTCTTCCTGCACTTTCTTTGGTTGCGATCGACATGTTCTGGGACAGAGAGAGACAGGTTAGGGGGGGAAGTTAAAAGGTTCCCCAAACCCTTCGGAATGCGGCCGTTTTCCAAAAATGAACTTCCCTTTTCTTCAGCGATAAACCGTAAGGCAGATTACCTTGAATTGATTTTTGGTTTACAGAAAACACATATCCCTGTGCCACAATACCTACGGGAACAAAAAGAGAAAAGAGGAAGGGTCAAGAGAAGGTTAGATATGATGTATACACGTTCCCATAGTGGAACAAACACTTGAATACAAAATGTAGTTTCAGAAACAATAAACACAGCTGACAATGACACCTCAGTCTTATCATTAAAAGTCCAAAATGGACAAAAACTTGCATCAAATATCCCCATCCTATCAAATGAACCTTCAAAACGTCACCATTGTCTTAAAACATGTACATATTTACCTCTGGAGACTGCGGCTCACCGGCTCAGCGTGGGTTGGGTATGGTGTTGCCTCCAGTGCAGCTATTGCCCCAGTGGTGTGTGTGTGTGTGTGTCTTGGCCGGCCAGCTGCACGGTGCTACAGTGGTGGACCCCCCGGAGTATTCAACTCCTCACTGCTCCAATGGGACCCCTCGCCACAACCCTTGAACCCAATTAGAAAGGATTGAGAAAGCATTACACACCAAAGCCCCGCGTTTAGCACATTCCGCATGATGCACGGACACACACACACACACACACACACACACACACACACACACACACACACACACTCACACACACACATGCATACATGCACATACATACACACAAACTGAGACATATATGCATACACACACAAACACACATGTGCATGCACACACAAACACACACACACACACACACACACACACACACACACACAAACACACAGACACTCACATTCACAGGCACACACACACACACACACACACACACACAAACACACCTCCCCATCTTGTACAGATTTAAATGTCCAACAAACAAAACAAATCAACAAGGAAACAAACATGATGAGGAACATGTGAAAGGTTAAGGGAGTTTTCCATCAATACATTCTGGCAATACTTTTAAAAATAGATAATGAGGTCAGATACTTCACCTGATAAAACATTATTCTTAATTTCAGACACATAGATAGGCCCATTTGTCTTACTTCCATTTATAATGACTAATTACATACTTAAAATAATAACGTATTATTTTAAGTGTTTATAAAGTGTAGTCTACAATATACCACATTTTTTTTTTTTTTACCAATGTTATGTGTTCTTCACTGCTCTCTAAATAGATCCTATAAACAGATTTGGTAATTCTATACATTTGACGATTGCTCATGAGTTGAACGTGAATATATCAACTGTAAAGGTTCAAACTGTAAAGGAAACCAAGCTATAGTTAAGGCAGCTTTGATCATAGGTGATTCGTTTTCAAATTAGGTGTTACTATGAAACCATCCAGGAATAGCGTGAGCCTGAGATGAACGCCTGTAATAAAGCAGTGAGTGATAGGCGTGCTGTGTTGACACTGGGTGTGGGTGACAGGAGAGAGACGCCAAATGATGCAAATGAAGCCTGGGATCACTAAGGTAAACAAGCAGCAGGCACGACAGAGGCCCACACAGCCACGTCACATGAGAAACTATCCTTAAGACGATTCGATCAACGGCAACAAAGCTTTTCTGACCTCCTCAACGAGGCTCCATGTGGAGGAGACATGACTACATTCATAACTACTGATCCATGAGGAACCGTAGGCCACACACAACACCTAGAATCATATTGACTTAGTACAGTGAGATACAGGCCTATGGGAATATCCCACAGTAAGATCGATGATCTTGTATTTCACGGTTAGGATGTGTAATGGTCGTGGGGTGAACATTGAAGAAGGGCAGGTCTACCTGGTTCTGTATCGCTTAAGGACTTCGAGGATCGATCTTGAATCGATCGAATGTTCCACCTGTTCACAGGTGGATTCCCTCATCTTTATCTTAATGACGATAGGTGACTCACGGATCGCATTCAGCATTTGTCATACGACGATTTGTAATGTGTCATGTTTTTTTTCCCAATACATACGTTATAAAAACATGACAACCTTTAGACCCTCGGAGACATTGTACCGCTCTGTGTTCGCCCACTCGCTCTCTCGCTCGCTCTGAAGAGGACCCGTCGGTAGGGGGCAGCAAAGCCCGCTAGACGCGCGTCTCAAGCGTTCCCTTTACAATTAATTACATCAAACCCTGAACTTTTCATCTACCACTAATTTGTAGTGTTCCTCTTACCATGAGCAGACATTGTCCTCGGTAAAAGTGTGTCAGCGGGAGCAGATAATCCAACTGTTGGCCTCAGGACGCGCGCGTAAATATGGGTTGGAGATAAACCCACTCGAGCATCCTAACCACTTCCGCGCCCTTTGCTCGCTCGCTCGCTCGCTCTCTCTCTCCCTCTCTCTCTCTCTCTCTCTCTCTCTCTCTCTCTCTCTCTCTCTCGCTCTCTTTCTCTCGCTCTCTCTCTCTCTCTCTCTCTCTCTCTCTCTCTCTCTCTCTCTCTCTCTCTCTCTCTCTCTCTCTCTCTCTCTCGCTCTCTCTCTCTCTCCGCCTACCTGTTAGCTGTTATAATGTGTAGCTTACTCATTTCTGCGCTACAGTAATTACTTGTCTGTACTATCATCATCAGGTCCCATATATTACTTTGTATAATTGTCTTGAAGGCATGCACAAGTTACACATTGGCTACTGGCTTACATTTTACTTGTCTTATGCACATTCTCTCAGACGAAATACATACAACAAAAGAAAGGGAAGAAAACCTCCAGAAACAATCTCTCACTCACTCACCTATTCCCTCACACACACACACACACACACACACACACACACACACACACACACACACACACACACACACACACACACACACACACACACACACACACACACACACACAGACGGACAGACGGACAGACAGACAGATAAGGAAATGCAGATGCATTTCTCCCTCTCTCTCTATGTCTTTCTCTCTTTCTCAGTGGGCCAGAGTTCATTCCGTGGCCGCTCTTGTTTTGGTTATGATGGGGACAGACATGCCTGCCTTTGAGTCATCCGATAGATGAGGGCTTTTTACACACAACCTTTGAGTCATTTAACCTGAGCTGGATTCCCCTCACTGAGAGGGTTCCTTCACTTAGCTGGTACTGTCAGTGGAAAAGCGACAGTTTTTTTTTTTATCACAAAAGACATTGAAGATTCTGTGTTTGACACACTTCCTGTAAACATAAAGTGTCATAACCCCCATAATGTAATAAAGGAACCGGTTTCGCTTGTGGCCAAAGACACAGAGAGTTTGTTCACACTATTTGTTGCTTTATTTTTGGATGGATACTGAAAACAACAGCATGCAACTTTGCTTCAACTTTGTCAAACGGAAAAGGCACACCCCCTTTCACACCAAGCCCACCACACACAGGAAAAGGGAGGTCCTTTATTTCCAAATGTACATATGTACTGTATATACATATATATACTCCATATGTCCACACTTCCATACAATTAGATCCTTCTCCTGAGGTTGACTACTTTGTTCATGTCAAACCTTTATAAGAGTCTACACTGAGTTATGGGGCTAGTTCTCCATCGTTTTGGGTGTTGATGCAGCTGCGTCTCATCTCCCGGCGCGTCAGAGTCTGACCTATGGTGAGAGAGGCATTCCGCCTCTCATGTCATATAGCTGAAAATAAAAACAGAGAGGAGGATGGGGGTGGTTCCAGGAAAAGATGTGAACAGCGGTGTTTCCTGAATGAGACTGAACAGTACCGCACTAAAAAGAATCATCCATGTTTTACAATTTAACAAATTTACACATATTTGAGAGTTGGTTTACCCCTTTTATTTATTTTATTTTTTTGTTTAAGTCAACACGTTTAATAATGGAACGTGTTGACTTAAACTAATTGTTTGAGGAAATGATATGTATTGAAGAGCAACCATGTATTTACCAAACACTGCATTGAAATAGGCAAATTGCTAAGTGAATATAAACCAACCTGGTTTTCCAGGTCCTCAATCGACCGGAGATGTCTGTTAATCATTTTATCTCGGGCATTCACTTCGGAAGCCAGGCTAGCCAATCGCCTTGCCTGATTGTCCACTGTGACCTTTACATAACACACCGGAAACAACATGATTTTATAACCTATATATAACCTGATCTATAAAAGTCACAAGACCACTTTGACAATGCTGTGAGAATTGATGAGTTATGCAATATCAATATGACTGATATGATACTGGAAAATGTCACGTCAACTGGGCATGTTGAACTAAAGATTCACCTCACATGACCAAGATCGTGATATCCAAATATTGAAACAAAGAATAATTGAAGAAAATCTAGATCTAAACTCAATCTAGTTGCATCATGCACAGTAATCCTGTCAACCATGTTTGATGTTGTTAGCAATTCGTTTCATTCACCTTCATCTGGCTTGCGTTGGGCTGTGGCGGGGTCTCCCCCTGGGGCGCCGACGCGGCCCTCAGCTTCTGGAGGACCTGAGCCATCCTGTGCTTCAAGATCGCCCGATCCTCCACCACCAGCCCCAGGCCCTTCTGCAGCTCCTGGACCACGCTCTCCAGCTGGTCCCCCCTGGCACTCATCAGCTGGAGGTCCTTCCTGGCCTGGGGGTACGCACGACATTACACCCGGTCCATGTGCTCTACAGGTACTAGTTCAAAGTTGTGACACCATCATGGGAACACAGATGATAGTCGGCTACCAAGTAGCAAGGTTGGCCGCTAGCTCCTTGAATGCAGTCCTCTCACTGTATTTTAATAATAAACTTGATAAAGATCACATCCTATCTGTCAACAAACTAACGACAATAGAAATGTGCAATATAAAGAAAAAAACCCACTGTGTAGCATTGTGTAAAATCCTACTGTTTTCTGTTTACTTATATCCTATCCACTGCGGGATGTATAGTTGGAGTGCCACACACCCCTCTGTGTTACCATACAGAACTGTGACGAGTGCCAAAGGTGATGAGAGGGTCTCCACTATTTACCCCCTCCTCATATGCATATGGTCATATGGTGCATGCATGTATGTTTGTCTTCCTCACCTGCCTGTGAGTGCGGCCCACCAGGAAGCTCTGCTTACGAAGGCTCTCCAGGGCCTGGTGAGCCTGCTCCACCTCCACGGCCACCCGCTGCCCCTGCCCCTCCAGCCGCCGGGCGTTGCCCTCCACCTCCCGCAGCAGCCTCCCCAGCCCCACGGACAGCATCTTCAGGTGGGCGTCTGGGACCTGGGGCACCATCGGAGCCAGGTGGGCCGTGCCCAGGCCGAGCAGTAGGAGGGACAGCTGATAGAGTGAACGGCTGGTAGACATCGCGATACCCACCGCCGCCGTGGTGGAGACTTGAGATTGCCAAGGCCGGACGATTCAGCAAATCCTCTGATGGGATGAAATCGTTCTCCACCTAGAGGTTGGACCCAAGACTAAGATTGGTGGCTGGCTGTAAGACGTGAGGGGGAAGTTGTTCCAGTTTAGGCCTCCATCGTCCGGTACGTGTCTTGTCGAGGAGCGGGCTCAGAGTGGGGAAGAGAGATGAGGAGGGGAAGGAGAGCTGGCAAGAGAGAGAGAGAGAGAGAGAGAGAGAGAGAGAGAGAGAGAGAGAGACATTGCGGGGGTTTGCATGCCGATGTCCCCCCGCTTGAAATAAAGTAAACAAATTTCAAATTGCCTCACAATTTGTTTATATTGTCTTTGGATGTTGAATTGTTATTATAAGCATGTGTTATGGCTGAGTTTAAATACTATGAAAGTATATTTTAGGTTAATTAAAATGTAAAAAACCACATACACACAACTTCAGGAAAATGTATTAGACAATTCAAATTGTAACTTAGAAAAGGTCCAAGGAGCTGTTGGCTTAGGTTGCTTAATGAGTTTAAATCTAAGTACCAACTCACCAGGTGCCAAATATTTCGTTATTTGCAACAATTTCCATACGGCTATTTTGCATAATAGTTGTACAATGCTGACGCCTGCTGGCCGAATGAGAAGATGTCCATTTTGTCCATGATTTTTTTAGTTAATATCATTTGTGTTGAAATTGTAAATAATTATACTTGAAGAAAATACTTTTGTTTTGAGAATTCTTTATTAGTATTTAATTGTATTCGTTTAAAAAAGTGAACAGCAAGATAATCTCTTAATCTCTCTTAATACTCTCACCACTTTGACCCAACATGTGTCTTGTGTCTCTGACATGTGTCTCAGGATGTATTACTTGA
>NC_140292.1:7539265-7541765 GCF_964030765.1 Micromesistius poutassou | reverse complement strand
GTACTGTACTTTACGATACTCTACTCTACTAGTGTATTGCAGTTTTTTGTATTTACTGTATCTCTACTTTGCTCTGCTGCATCGTTCGCTACTGTATCTGAACTGTACTCTGTATCTGAATTGTATTGTACCGTAGTGCACTGTATTCTATTCTACTGTATTGTACGCTAATGTAACAAAGTACACTGTATTGTATTCTACTGTTTTGTGCTTTACTCTATTGTATTGTGCCCTACTTTACTGTGCTATATTTCCCTGTGTCGTATCATATGTAACTGAATTGTACTGCAATGTAATGTATTCAATGTAATGTATACAAATCCAAAATGTTGTCCACAGGATATCTCATAGGCCGACCAGCCTTCAGCTGAACCTGCAGTTCTGATGTGTCACATGACAAGTGGCTGGCTCTGCAGCACCGTTCAGCTGAGATCGATAGAGTCCAGTTTCAAGTGTCACCTCTCTAAAAAGCGACCACTACTCTATAGAGCCCTGATATGCACACAGGACCACTACTCTATAGAGCCCTGGTCTGCTACAGGACCACTACTCTATAGAGTCCCGGTCTGCACACAGGACCACTACTCTATAGAGTCCTGGTCTGCTACAGGACCACTACTCTATAGAGCCCTGGTCTGCTACAGGACCACTACTCTATAGAGTCCTGGTCTGCTACAGGACCACTACTCTATAGAGTCCTGGTCTGCTACAGGACCACTACTCTATAGAGCCCTGGTCTGCTACAGGACCACTACTCTATAGAGTCCCGGTCTGCTACAGGACCACTACTCTATAGAGTCCTGGTCTGCTACAGGACCACTACTCTATAGAGCCCTGGTCTGCTACAGGACCACTACTCTATAGAGTCCTGGTCTGCTACAGGACCACTACTCTATAGAGTCCTGGTCTGCTACAGGACCACTACTCTATAGAGCCCTGGTCTGCTACAGGACCACTACTCTATAGAGCCCTGGTCTGCTACAGGACCACTACTCTATAGAGTCCTGGTCTGCTACAGGACCACTACTCTATAGAGCCCTGGTCTGCTACAGGACCACTACTCTATAGAGCCCTGGTCTGCTACAGGACCACTACTCTATAGAGCCCTGGTCTGCACACAGGACCACTACTCTATAGAGCCCTGGTCTGCTACAGGACCACTACTTTATAAGGTAGGTCCCTGGTCTGAACATATACCACTGGACTGTAGGACTCCACCACACAGCAGAGGACCCCTAGGGAATGCTGAGGCAACAATCCTAATACAGCAGGTGGGTTAGAGCTACGATAAGGATGGATGGACAGATGGTTGGATGGATAGATGGGTAGTTGGATGAATGGATTGCTTTTGCCTTTGGTGTGTCACAGTGAACTGCCACAGTAGACAGCCATAGATTGACCCAATCAATGTGTGGTGTCTACAAAAGCTGGTGACCGTGTGTTTGTGAGTGTGTGTGTGTGTGTGTGTGTGTGTGTGTGTGTGTGTGTGTGTGTGTGTGTGTGTGTGTGTGTGTGCTTGCATGCGTGTGTGTGTGTGTGTGTGTGTGTGTGCCCGTGTGTGTGTGTGTGCCCGCGTGTGTGTGTGTGCCCGCGTGTGTGTGTGTGTGTGTGTGTGTGTGTGTGTGTGTGTGTGTGTGTGTGTGTCTGAGTGAGTGAGTGAGCAGAGGGCCACAGTGCACAGACATGACGACAGTGACCTTGGACAGCCACCATTAATGTCTCTGGATCTTAATCACGTATACTGCAAATACATATATATATATATATATATATATATATATTTATATATGGATTAAAGAGAGTGGTATCAGGTGCAATTCATCCAGTGGGTGAACATGGTGTCAGTGATGGATCTCTTGCTGGACTCTGTGATCCCTTTAACGGTGAGCTCGCTGGGGGAAGACGTCAGACACGACAGTAACTCATTATGTCACGCTTCATCATAATAGCCTGTCAAAACTCTTCCACACCGCTATGCACCATTTAAAAGATCAATTATTTGGCCGTAACGGAATGGCCAGAGACCGAGCCATCGACAACCCGTACCGCTGGACCTGTGTATATATATATATAAATATATATGTCCTATATGGGCATTTTGATCAAAGCGGGGATCGTTTTATTGATTGACAGGGAAAGGTCACGGCGGGAAAGGCCCCCCTGGGGGTTTTAAAGACGGAGTGGTATTTCATGTGTGGAAATCAAAACAAGCGCTTTAAATAGCCACCGCACAGAGAGACGACCCAGCTGCACTATTGACAGAGGAGAGGGAGGGATTGGGGGGGGGGGTTGGGGGGGAGGAGTGGGTGTGGGTGGGAGACGAGGAGGCGAACGCTTGACATTCTGGCAGCGCACCGCCGCGTGGTTCGCAAACCTAAACATATAGGAGCTAATTGTTGTGAATGTATAGATTTTGAAATGGCGTTTTAATTGGCCCAACAAGTCGTTGCATTTGTTATTTCATACAGTTTGGTTAGTAGGGTTTTTTTTCAACTGTCTA
>NC_140292.1:7530873-7534065 GCF_964030765.1 Micromesistius poutassou | reverse complement strand
CATGTTGGACCCCTGTCAGACGCCATTAGACACCACCACCCCACCCCCCCCCCCCACCCCCCCGCCGCCGGCAGGAAAGAGGGGTCAACTCACTGGGGGTAACTGCTGACAGATATTTGCTTGTGCGCGCGTGCGTGTGTGTGTGTGTGTGTACGCGCTCGCGTGCGCGCTTGCGTGCGCGCCCGCGTGCGTGTGTGCTCCTTAACGATAATCAAGCGCTTTGTAATTCCTCTTTTTATCCCGGGCCGCCGACAGGAAGCCCCGACCGACCACACGAAGCACGCGTCGTTCAATTAGAGAGTAAAAAAAAAAAAAAAAAAAAAAAAAAATGCATGGCATGGTATGCATCGTACGCTACATATTTCACGCCACAGCGGCCCGGCGCGGCGTGTGGATTGCCGTGCTTCCCCCCCGTGAGTGTGAGCGCCGTCTATACGCGGGGGTAACCGGAGGCTCATCAGGATGCTCGTTGTGTGTGTGTGTTGTGTTGTGTGTGTGTGTGTTGTTGTTGTTGTTGTTGTTGTTGTGTGTGTGTCCTCACCGCGGCGGCGGCGGCGGCGGCGGGCGCTGAGCCGTGCCGTCCTTCCATTCAGTAAACACAATGCCGCCTTTAATTAGCTGTGTGCTTCTAATTGATTAAAATTCCCTGTGGCGCAATTATGCGATTTCATAGACACGCTTGCCTTCTTTTCTTGCCGTCTTTCTTCCTTTATCTCCACCCGGCATTTACACTTTTTTTTTCCCCCCTCCCCCTCCTTCCCTTCCTATCAGGAGAACTTCTGTTGCGTGGGGCAGACTGAAGTCTGGAGTCTGTCTGCCTGCCCTGTCTGTCCCGTCTGTGTCTCTCCACAGCCACCACGGGCGACCAGAGGCGTGGGGGGCGGGGGGGACAGTGAGTTCATGCCACGATGCTAACATGATGCTAACACCAATGCTAACACCGTGCTTACCCCTGGGCCAGCGCGCTCGCTGTTTGTTCACGTCGCTGCGCATCTCATACCGAGGTGTCGTAAGACAAGTTCACGTCTACCCTGTTGCTCCAACTCTCTCTCTCTCTCTCTCTCTCTCTCTCTCTCTCTCTCTCAATTTTTTCAATAGGCTTTATTGGCATGACATTTTACATGTGTTGCCAAAGCACAATCACAACAATAAGTAACAATAAATAACAGTATATAAAATAAAAGAAAGGATAAAAAAAGAATGCGAGAACAACAGATAATAAAACAAAATCTCTCTCTCTCTCTCTCTCTCTCTCTCTCTCTCTCTCTCTCTCTCTCTCTCCCTCTCTCTCTCTATCTCGATCTCGATCTTTTGTTTCACCTCATAATTCAGGCGGGCTTTCTTCCGGCCGAGCCCTTTCCAGGGACTCACGTTGCGTTTGACAGAACCCAAATGCTTTGCAACCGGGCGTCGCCGGGGTTGTGCTCCGTCGCTCGCAAACGGTCACTCGGATCCCGTCGTCAAATGGAAATGTTCCGGTCCCGCCGACAAGACGCTGATTGGCTCGGCAGGGCCGGCGTTACCCAAGCAACGGGAATCACAGGAGGTTATTAAAAAAGCGGGAGGGGATTTTCAGGGACTGTTACCAGCCAAATCTATCATGGTTACATGGCTGTTTGGGTGCTACTGTCTATTTCTGGATGGTTATTATTTTCATTAGCGGCGGCAGCAGCACTCCATAAACTGGTCCCGTCCTGCTTTCAGGTTAGTTTTTTTTTCTTTGGTCATCGGGTTTGAGCCGAAACTGCGTCAGAGATGATGCCGACGGCGGTTTCTCGGTAAGTTGCGCGCGTTGCTGGGAATATAAGATTGAGTCAGTGCAGCCTGGTTATATGAGGCCCATGGAGATGTTTCAACTGCTTCTGCCTGTTTGCTCCCAAACTGAACCCGACCACCCGTCACAGACACGGTGCACAAGACTCTTCAGCCACACTTCAAGACGTACCGAGACACACCGCACTGTGCCCGACCCAATCCACGATCTGCATTTGTGTGTGTGTGTGTGTGCGTGCGTGTTCATGGGTACGTGTGTGTGTGTGTGTGTGCATCCATGTGTTAGTATGTGTGTGTGTGTGTGTGTGTGCTTGTGTTTGTCGGTGTACGTGTGTGTGCATACACGTGTTTTTGTGTGTGTGTGTGTGTGTGTGTGTGTGTGTATACACGTGTTTGTGTGTGTGTGTGTGTGTGTGTGTGTGTGTGTGTGTGTTCATGGGTACGTGTGTGTGTGTGTGTGTGTGCATACATATGTTAGTATGTGTGTATGTGTGTGTGTGTGTGTGTGTGTGTGTGTGTGTGTTTGTACACACGTGTGTGTGTGTGTGTGTGTGTGTGTGTGTGTGCGCGTCTTATATCATCTGTATTATAAGCTGTGTGGCTCATAACTATTCAGTGAGGGGGCTATGTGTCCGTGCACACTCTAAGCTTGCAGTGTTATGGGGGAGGAAATGGTGCATTATAGGAAGTCATTCCACTCCATTGAAAGAACTCTAGAGGCAAATGACACTTTGAACTTGACTACAGGCTCCACGGCCGACTCGCACACTCGTTCCAGACAGAATGACACAAGTGAGATAACGTGTGTGTGCACGCATGCTAACACACACACACACACACACACACACACACAAACACACACATGCATACACATGTGCATGTACACACACTGGCCTTGCACTCTCATGCAATCACACACATACACACACGCACACACACACACACACACACACACACACACACAAACAAATAAACACACACACACAAACTCATGAATAACAATGAGCAGCAAGACTCAGGCGATGGAGTTCTCAACAATGGCAAGGGTGCTTGTGATTATTAATTTATTTGTTCTCTGTGTCTCTCCATCTGTAGCACACACCTCTGACTGTGTGTGTGTGTGTGTGTGTGTGTGTGTGTGTGGTGTGCGCGTGCGTGTGTGTTATCCTCCAATGATTGGACATAAAGGTCAAGAGGGTTCAGCGAGACACCTGATCTCAGAGCTGTACCAAACATCAGGAGGACGGCGGAGATTGAGCGCGTAGGACGGAGGGGGCCGGGGCAGAAGGAAACGGGGAGAACGCTTTTATTATCAACGGTAAAACTCTCCCTCAGGGCTCAATAAAGTTGTTGTTTTACTCTAATAACTGATATGATTTAGCGGTGTCATAAAGCCCACCACCGCCAGTGGAGAGAGAG
>NC_140292.1:7520873-7525873 GCF_964030765.1 Micromesistius poutassou | reverse complement strand
GAGGCAGGAGGAGGTGGAGGATGGAGGCAGGAGGAGGTGGAGGACGGAGGCAGGAGGAGGTGGAGGACGGAGGCAGGAGGAGGTGGAGGATGGAGGGAGGAGGAGGTGGAGGACGGAGGCAGGAGGAGGTGGAGGATGGAGGCAGGAGGAGGTGGAGGACAGAGGGAGGAGGAGGTGGAGGACTCGTGGGGGAACCAATAATAGAGTTGGAGCGAGGGCGCCGGGCAGGACAGGAAGAACCAAGCCAAGGACGTAATTTGCGGGGCATGAATTGACAATGGGGCCTCGGGGCCCTAATCTCCTGCTGTCCCCGTGACGATGGCACCAGGCCCCCCGGGGGGGGAAGAGGGAGGCGGCATGTGGACCGCTCGTGGTCTCCAATGGACCTATTCTGCAGCGGGCGTTTTCATTCCATAAAGGAAAAAAGTACCGAATAAACTGCAAAACAACGGAGAGATTTGCCGAACCGTCTCCTATTTGCGGTGCCAATCCTAAAGCTTAACGATTGTCCTTCTGCTTCTTTCCTAGATTACCCACCTCGCCCCCTATCCCCGACATGAAGGTAGGAACCAAAGAAAAATGACCTGTACCCCCCCAGCCCTCTCCGCCGCCCCCCCCTGAGCCCACCCGAGGCATCAGGCGTGTCCGTGTAATTGGCCGCTTCTCCGGACACGACTGTCAAACGCTGACCGGTCCTCACCCCACGCCAAGACGCCCGCTCTTCACCTTCCACACCCCTCCCCCCCCCCCCTCCCCCCGCTCATCAGATTGACCGATCTGGCGTCGTCACCGCGACAACGCCCCCCCCCCCCCCCGGACCCAGGGGCCCCCGGTGCGTACGGTCGTGTGTTTGCTGTCGTCGCCTCATTGCCCAGGTGTTGGGAAGGGGAGGGGGGGGGGTAATGAGACGCAGAGTCGTGTCGTTATGCCGTCTCCCCCTCCCCGTGGCGGAATAAAGGGTCTGGGAACGAACAGCGGCAGCGGCGGCACCTAATGGCTCCCACTCGCCCCCCCTCGCCGTCTCGTCCTCGCCGTCTCGTCCGTTCGTTTTGCAGTAAACAAGCAAGTGTGTGTGTGTGTGTGTGTGTGTGTGTGCAGACGTTTGTCGGGTTCGGGGGGGGAGGGGAGAGAGGCGATCATCGTCTTCATCGGGCTTGAGGAAGGAACATCCATCATGTCACTTTGTGTTGTAAAAGGCAAACGTTGAACGCTGAACGCAGAGAACTATGTGCGTCCGCTCGGAAACTTTGCTCTCGTGCTTTTCTTTGAGTTACTTTTTGTGTGCCTGCAGGGTTCGAGTGATAGACTGTTAAGGGCCTGGAACGTGTTTGGCTACGTGATGCCGTAGTTCCACCGCCCGCTGTGGCGTGGAATGGTCTTCTGTGTTGCACTCTTGGATGTCGTTGTGAATGAGTATGACCCAGACAGACAGACAGACAGACAGACAGACACACACACACACACACACACACAAAGCATCTTCACAATGACATTGCTAAACAAACGGTGGTGCTAATACGGAAACTAAACTCTAGAGCCGACCTGCAGAAATCGAGCCGGTGATAACTTCTTATCCTAACTAATGGAGGTCTCTTTGTAGTTAGATCGACCAGGGGAATCTATTGATTTCATGCACAACACAAACCCAAGATAAATTACCTGCGTCGTTTAAAAGAGAACAAATAAATGAACGTGGGATCGTGAGTCTGCCTCAGCGCTACAGAAACCCCGGCTGCTAGTCGTGTTCACTGCGAGTTTACCAAGTTTGTTCCCGTCGTGAAAGACAATGTGAGACTCAAACTGTTTGATTGACGAGGTCCCTTCTTTCGCTTGTCACCGTATCAATCTTCAATCCCACTAAATTGCCCTCTTGTCAATCTCAAGCGAAGCTCACAACCCCACCGGCGTGTTGACAATAAAGATTTGAGAGGGAATTGCTGTTTTGATCGAAAGAAAAGACAAAGAAAGATGTAAGTATAGTATACCCATCCAGCGCCTCTAGATGTACGGCCTGCGTCGCAGTGGGCCTATTCTTAGCAAACACTAGAGATTTTAGCAACCAAATAGTGGCAATCTCACGTTACATAAGTTGAAGCACCGTCAAAATAAAATCTATTCAGTGAAGGAGGCCTTATTTTTAGACTACGGTATTCAGGCCCCTGTTTATTGATTAGAATGCGTGTTTTATGGCGAAGAACTCAGGTCATGGTTACGTTGACAACACCTGCTGTCACTTACTCACCTTTCTTCTAATTGGGTCCCGAGGGCCAGCCCCCCCTCCTGTCTCTCCCCTGCCGACAGAGCTCTGCCAATCACACCTCCGCTACGCCTGCTTAGGCTGAGACAGGGTCATTAATTGTAGCGCTACCCCCTGCCTACCTCCATGCAATTTCCGTTGTCTGACCTCATTGTCTGAGTTGTGTACAGCGGTGTGACTAGGACAAGAACAGACGAAAAGAACAAAGACAAGGAGGAGTCATAATGAGTTTTTGAACTTGACAAAGCCATATCTGAAACATGCTCCTCTCGCCACTAAACCAGAGACACTATAGAAGGAGGAGACACATCACAGAAAAAATCACCCATTGAAATGCATGGAGAAATTTCGTAACGCCAAGATGGCAGTTGTTTGCACATGTCCCGCCTCTTCCGGTGCTGTTGCTCCAATCATTTTGCAGGTCCTACGCGGTCACGCTTTTTGCGAAGTTATTTTCAATCAGAGGAAGTTATTTTCAATCAGGAGGGAAGAACCAGCAGCTGGAGCGGTACAAGCAGCATCGACTGGAAAACTTCGACTACCTGTTATCTTGTTGGCTCGGCAGCAAAAGCTAACTTTTATAGCTGACTTTCACTGTTCTTTTCCAGAGGGAAATTATTAAACACAAACTTGTGTGATGCATCATCTTTATTTATCCAAACAGACATGGGCTTTATGCAGTCAATACCAAATCAGATACAGGCAAGGTTAAAGTTACGTTGTTGATCTCTTGCTTTATCCAAAATTGCGGCATGATCTGGGATAGCTGACCGTGAGCGATGACGTCTTGCTGTCAGTGCCGGTGTTGTTATGCCGTAAATGAAAACTGTGTCGTGAAGCATTGCGCATGCGCAGTCCAAGATTACCTGTAAGAAAAAGGGCTTTTAAAACGTTAATTTGATACAAAACCACAAACCCTTTCAGCGATTTTAGTCTGTTTTTCATCGTGATTTCAAACATGTGTTTTTTATGCCCCTTAGATCTCGGAAAATGGAGATACAGCTCTCTGCCTATTCATTAGATAGGGCCCTGGTCTTGTTAAGACCAAATAGCTGCCCGAAAGGCGTAGCCAATATGGCCACGAGTGAGAGGACTTGCATAGAAGGACTTTGACTAAACCCATGTAACTGAAAGTCCCGCCCTCTCTCTCACCACTAAACCCATGTAACTGAAAGTCCCGCCCTCTCTCTCACCACTAAACCCATGTAACTGAAAGTCCCACCCTCTCTCTCACCACTAAACCCATGTAACTGAAAGTCCCGCCCTCTCTCTCACCACTAAACCATGTAACTGAAAGTCCCGCCCTCTCTCTCACCACTAAACCATGTAACTGAAAGTCCCGCCCTCTCTCTCGCCTCCAAACCCATGTTACTGAAAGTCCCGCCCTCTCTCTCGCCTCCAAACCCATGTTACTGAAAGTCCCGCCCTCTCTCTTGCCACCTACTCATTAGGAGCATCCTGTGGAAAGGAGGTCAACGCTTCCTGGCCTGCATTCATACCGAGCAGCGACCAAAATACATCTCTTCATTCACACACACAGCGGCTGTTTCCTGCCTTACCGCACCGCGTTACAATGAATCAATCCTCCATTCCCCCCACAAGTAAAGACTGACACATAGTAATTACACAATCTTTCATTAGTCTTTTCGGTTTTAATAACTCTGTAAATGATGTTGGTATTGTTCCTAGTGGGAGCAGGTAATGGGCCAGTTAAAATTGATGATATTAAAATGGTTGTCCTCCAGCCAAATCTGGCTTTGTCTTCATCTCCCCGTGACTCCCCGGCGGCGCTGTTTGCTCGCCGTGTGAGAGGTTAGGCTGGGAGAACGTTCTGGAGACGCTCTCACGTGGTCCCCTGTTCATTATGTTATCACTGACACGTCGGCGTGAATAATAGCGCCGGATGACATTTGTGGGGCGCGTGGAAACAAGTCGTGTGAAGCGTTCGCTGTAACTGTGCTCGTCTTGACGAGGTCGATCTGAGGCCATAAACGAAGAGAAAAGAGAGACAGAGAGAAAGATAGAGAAAGCTGCTTGTTTTTAGTGATTCAGCATAGGCGTGGTACGTTGTTGTCCTACATTCTGATTCATGTAGCTGGGCAATAAAAGCTCTGAAGATGTCGTGTTTGACGCAAGGTGTGAGTGTGTTATTCCCTCAGAATAGTGTAAGAATCCTTTTACATCAGCGAGTACACTTAGAAATGACACAGAAAATTATCATTTTTTTTATTCCAATTTGTCATGACCAGTATTCTATTTCGTTTACAGCTATTACTATTATATTTTGAGTTTATTCTAATTATTTCCTGTCCTTTGTACTGTCCTGTACTTTTTTATGTGTGGTGGCGACCGTGGGCGTGGTCGCCGTGTTCCAGGTGCCGCAAGGGATCCTGGGACAATTGTGTTTTGTGACCCTTTTGGTTATTTAGGCCGACACCGTGAGTGAGAGTGGTGTTTGTGTTGGTCAGGTGTGCCGTGTTTCTGTGTGTAATGGTGTGTGTTCAAAGAAAGACAACTCCCGGAGTCGTGCGGTGTATGGGGCAGGGGAGGTGTTTGACTGCTTAACCTGGGCTCCCGTCTCATCCTTCCTGTGCTACTCGCCACAGTATTTTTATGTGTGTGCTGTAATTGCTGTGCATGTGACAAATAAACCTTCTTGAATCTTCAATAAAGCAAGAAAAACTTGCAAGGCTAACACTTTTGTCTAAGTAAAAACTCCATTATGTTATGTAATCTTCTCAAT
>NC_140292.1:7505873-7515873 GCF_964030765.1 Micromesistius poutassou | reverse complement strand
TGCCTTTTTTTTTCTCTCTGAAAATGTAATTCATGTCGGTCTGTGGAGAAAGAAAAGGCAAGGTACTCTCGTTTTAAGTGTGTAAAGTGACGGCTGGAGTATTGGCCTGAACATAGCATATTTACCTAAACGTTAACTAAATGTTTAACCATGGCAGTTCAGTTTGAGTCAGCAGCAGCAGCAGCAGGTCATATAATTACTATTACCTGCTTCATATTCACACAATACAGATAAAAACACGTATCATTGTTGTGTTTGCTGCCGAGGGAATAGAATACAACGATGTACACTTATACGCCAAATCACCACTGTACGCCCGGCCCCTGTGCAGAGTGTGGCGGTGTGGTTAATCCTGTGGGGAACAGGATGGGAGACGGAAGGAAGTTAGGCTCGTTCATCTTGAATATTCTCTGTTGGTTTTGGTACAATCTGAATTATGGATCAGCCTTATTATTAAAGATCTCAACGTGCTGCATTGGCAATTATTACTGTTTTTATTATCTCCTGTATATGTCAAGGCCTGCTGCTACTGCTTATCATATATACACCTCCAAAAACACATATCCTCTCCCCCTAGAGAGAGAGAGAGGGAGGGGGAGAGAGGGGGAGAGAGAGCGAGAGAGAGAGAGACCGTTGGTGTATTTTCCACCCAGGTGATTATGAAAAAAAACTGTATTTTAACCTGATCTGAATGTACGTTGGAAGTATTCTTGAGGTGTTTTCATGTTTTTCATAACAGTTTATACGGCGAATTAACCAGTCACAGAATAATCAGTGACATGAACAAAGGTGGCAGTTTTAATTAGTGAGTTAAAACGCCACCACCAGCCACCATCGCTGAATGCGTGTAAGGACTAGCACTCTTATGGACTGAACTCCCCACTAAGCTTCTGTTGCCCATAATGGCCATAAGTGGCCCTTTCTGAGTGTAAGAATATCGCCAGTCCGATTTGATTAGACCGACCTCTCCGTCTCTATGGATGTTGAGTAACGTGAAGTCATAGCAGAGGCAATTACTGCTTGGACAAGGTGGAGACTATTATTCATTAATGGTGTTAATGAATGATGTTATAGTCTGCACACTTTCTAAGACACATTAAGACACACACACACACGCACGAATGCACGCACGCACACACACACGCACACACACACACACACGCACACACACACACGCACGCACACACACACACACACACACACACACACACACACACACACACACACACACACACACTGGAAGGCATCGCTCAAGAATTGCCAAACAGTTGAAAAAAACCAAACCAAAAATTCAAACTAAATCTGTTTGGCTTGTGCTTTGTGAGCCTGCAGTGCACCTAAGTTACCGCAGGTCATCTTCAGCACTGTGTGATGAATTATTTATGTTTTCCCCATCGTGGCCAAGGTGTGTTTTCACAGGGGGGGACTCACTTCTGTGGGTGAAGCATTTTTCAAGCCATTCATAAAAACCCTCTGCAGGTGTATTTCAGAGGAAGCGCGCATCAAGTGGGATTCAACGCAGCGCCTCTCTTCCTACTCCTCAGTCACACCATTTCCTGTGGGGGTAACTGCCTCGCTATAGGTGTATAGCACATGTTCCCTCTCAGGTCCTCCAGAGCGCGCACCGGATGGCACACTCAATTAAGGATATATCGCGCCCGTTTGGTTTTTTACGAACAATCTGATGTAGAATCCATGTCCTCCTGACCCCCCACGCCCACCCAACCACCCACTCACCCCACCCGGGCTCCGCCACGTCCTTGTGGTTGCCGCTGAACTTCCCCCATCTGGTCATTAATTCAGCGAGCTCCGTTAGCAAGATGAATGTGTGTGCGGTGCTTCACAAGCAGCCGTGCGTTGTAGGGAAAGGTAGTTTTATTTTGTTTTGTTCCGTGGACATTTTTGTTGTTGACGTTCATGCCTTTAGCACGCGCGTCGTTATGCTTCTAGGTTGGTTTCAAGCCAAACGAGTTGTTGAATGAATTATAAAGAGTGAAGGAGGCAGCATCCTTATAAGTTAACAGAGGCTGAGGGCGTACCTAGTGTTTGTTATTATTAGGTTATTGTATAATATACATGTTTTATATTATACAGATAGAGCACTACCCTAAGCTTCATCTTAAGATACGTCTCCTCAGAAGCGATACAGACCATGGGGATTCTGCTGTGGTTTGCTCACCAATCGATAAACGCATACACACAGACACACACCCACACACCCACACACCCACACACAAGCGCGTGGGTAATTGGTATGTGTCAGGAGGAGAATGATTACTGACACGCTGAAGGTGATGTGAGTTTGTGGCGCGTGCGGCGCGTTGACCTTTTCCCCGGACAGAGACGCAGCGTTCCTCACGTGACACAGGCGTGTCACCGGCTAACAGCCCTAACACAGACCCCCGGGTACTAACACAGACCCCGGGTACTAACACAGACCCCCGGGTACTAACACAGACCCCCGGGTACTAACACAGTCCCCCGGGTACTAACACAGACCCCCGGGGTACTAACACAGACCCCCGGGTACTAACACAGACCCCCGGGGTACTAACACAGACCCCCGGGTACTAACACAGACCCCCGGGTACTAACACAGTCAGTGGTTATGGGTAGTCCCCGTCAAGGTCGCCATCGCCTCACCAGCGACGTTCTTATCCTTCAGCGACAATCCATAATAATGAACAAAAAACGTTTGTGATTAATTTTATGATTGATTCTATTAATTAATATATGAACCGTATCTCTTCCTACCTTCCATTAAAAAAAGGATATCTTCAATCCAACACATTTCGGTTCTTATTTGATCCTTTGAAACCAGCGTCACCACCTTTTATCAAGAGAGCAGAAAGGATAAGAAACAGAGTTTACTGATTTGACTTTTATTTTGAAGCTTGACAATCTCGCTTTTTTGGTCGGCCAAACCACTTAAGCAAGAAGTTTTTTTAAACCGCGTGTTTCACGACAATCCCACCAGGCCCGGCGCGGCTGACTCACGGACCACCTGATAATGGGCCCCATCCGCGCATAATTAGATTGACATTTCCCACTAATAGCCCCCAAGATCCCGTAATTGCTCATTGTAGTTAATTGTAATATTCAGGTTGCTAAGACCATTTTAATGACTTGTGCTACCCGGTATGCACATCATGCCGCATTCATCAGCCCCCCCGGGAACAGCCTGTACCTATGTGTGTTTAATGTGTCCCCCCCCCCCCCCACACACAAACACCCCCCCCCCCACCCCCACCCACCAAGGCTGTTGGTGTAAATAGAAAAGAGACAGAGGCATGCAGGGAGAGATTCTGAGGTAGTTACACGCTGCTGTTAAGATGTATTAGCTTAGGGCAGCCGCAGCAATTTGGTAATACACACACACACACACACACACACACACACACACACACAGGTCCATTATAAAGAGCTAGTGCCCCTATTCAGCTAATGGGTTTTTTAAGAAGACTTCTCCTTTCCTTGTCTGCCCTATCTTTGCTTGTTGTTATTTTTTTATCAGTGTTTAATCTCACTTTCACACTTTTAGCCAGAGAGCGACTTCTCCTTTTGCGCATGGTTCCATGAGAGGTCGAATGAGAGAGTGTATTGTAAGGGTACTGTAATCATCACAAATATCAGACCTTTCAATTTTATAATATAGATATTAACGTACACACAGTATACCAATGCATTTTGTTTATGTAAGACATTCAAGGCCCCTTTCTACACATGCAGCGTTCCAAGGACGGCCGTGTAGTAATATTGCAGCGCCCGTGTGCTCTATCTATTCAAAAGGGTCTCAAAGACTTTGTTCAGGACCGAGGAGATCTCCGGCGATGGGGAGCAGTGAAGGTCAGGTGCTCTGAAGGAGGCTAAGCCGCTCTGACAACCCGCCACGGTGTGTACAGCAGATATGATGATATGTAAATATGAAATATACCACTGAACATTAATGATAATCAATTACTCATTATGGGAAAGTAAGAGGGTGTCTATAACAGAAATGCACACACACAGACACGCAGACACAGACACACACACACACACACACACACACACACACACACACACACACATAACCACCCATATACAGACACACACACACACACACACGCACAAATACACACACATACATACACAAATACACACACACACACACACTTCATTAATTCACAAACACAACAAGAACACAAGCAAAACACTACACACCAGCGGTCTCATGCAATGCTAACGCAGACCCCTCCCTATGCACACCTCACATCTCGCCTCGCCGTCACGCACACACACACACACACACACACACACGCACACACACACCACGAGCGTCTATCCTCCACGCTACGTGTCCTGCTGAGGCCTCTGTCAGCCGTGACTGACAGCCTGACAGGGGGAGCGGGTGATGAGTCATGCCTGGGCTAGTGGCCTCACAGCTGGGTACCTCCAGCGCCACACCTGGGTACCCAGGCGGGCACCGTCATCTCGGGAGAGGGCGGGGGGGGGGCGGGGGACGGGGGACGGGGAGGGGAGGGTGCCGAGGGGGGGCGGGGGAGTGGGGGTGGGCCGTCAGATCATAGTTTGGAGGAGAGTGAGAAGGATGTATTGATTTATTTATGCATGTATTTATTTATTTAAAGGTACGATATGCAAGGTTTGCTATTTTAAGCAAGCTCTGGTCAAAATTAGAAAAAAAAAAAGAAAAAAAAACTGCTCTCCACCCTTCCCTCTCGCTGCTCTCGACAGACCCCGCCCACCCCTCGGAAAAAACCCGAGCCGGCTGAAAAAAAAAAAACGTAACGCGAGTTTTCTTTTACGCTGCTGCAGAGTCAGAGCGCTGAACCCAGATCCCCTCAACCCTTGATGTGAGCGTCTTCCCGGGCAGAATGTGTTTCGCAGCACATTTCAAACATCAACCACGTTGCATATTGTACCTTTAAATATGAGGAAGGGACTCTGGGAAACACGCGGCGCAGCGTTGAGGAGCAGGATGTGTCGGTATGATAGCCGCTCAAAAACACAGAAAGTGTGTGTGTGTGTGAGTGTGTGTGTGTGTGTGTGTGTGCAATGTCCAACACATTCGACAGTCATTTTGTGATTGAGTGAATAACAAGATTTGCCGTACTGTTTACTTCTTGTTTGACGATCTCCGTTCTTCCGGGCTTGTCAACACCTCACAACATCTTATGGTGGCAGACACTCGAATTCAAACGCACACCCCCGCAGACACACGCGCGCAAACGCACCCACATAGACACACACACACACACACACACACACACACACACACATACACACACACAAATACACGCAAACATACGCACACAGACACATGCACGCAAACGCACACCCACACAGACACATGCACGCAAACGCACACCCACACAGACACATGCACGTAAACGCACACCCATGGACACACGCACACAAACACACGCACACAGACACACGCACGTAAACGCACCCACACTGACACAAGCCAAACACAGACAGACGCACGCAAACACACCCACACAGACACGCAAACACACGCACACAGACAGACACACAAACACACGCACACAGACACACACACACGCAAACGCACACCCACACAGACTCACGCACATAGACAAGCACGCAAACACACGCAAACACACGCAAACATGCACGCATGCAAAAGAGGCAACCACGTGCATGCATCCGCACAAAGACACAAACATAATGTCATGCACACACAAACACACACACTAACAGGCGCGCAAAATCGAAAGCAAAAACGTACGCAAGTTCACGCACAAACACACAGACCAACAAACACACCCACACAAACGCACGCACCCACACAAACAAACAAACACACGCACCTCCATACATACATACACACACACGCACACACACACACACACACACTTAAACAAACACGAGAAACACACACACTCATTCGATCACCAAGAGCAACGACAGTAACATCAAGAACACTTATTTAAGCACAGGAACGAAGGGGGGGGGGCGGGGGAAATGAGTTGATAGATGCACATCAACACGTCTGTCCCCTGTGGGCCCTGAGTGCCGGAGCTGTGTGATCAGACGTCCTACAAGACGCTGGCAGTGTCAGCTGCTGCACAGATCCACTGTTTTCGTGGAGCACAAACACCTCATAAATGCTGGGGTCGGCTGCAGCGCGGAGAATGGCGTGTGTAGCTTTGTCGGGCAGAACAACGTCAACTGGATGTTGTTTTTTTTTGCAGGAAGTGATGATGTCGGTGTTATGGTTTTGATCGTCTCTTCCCTCCATGGGGGTGGGGGGGGGGGGGGGGTTGAATGACAACGATGAGGATCTAGATGACTTTGTTAATGAGCAGGCAGACGTGAGCAGCTGAACACAGAGAGGCCGTCCTCATCCACTGGCGGCCCTCCTCTGGTGATAACGGCTCAGGACTCAGATGCTGGGGCCCCATCTACACCCTCGTCTTCCTCACTCGGCACTGCTCCCTTCTCAGATGCACGCACGCACGCACGCACACACACACACACACACACGCACACACACAGACTCGTGTGGAGAGACACACACACACACACACACACACACATACACACACATAGACAGACACACACACACACACACACACACATATACAGACAGAAAGAGAAACACACACACACACACACACACATATACAGACAGAAAGAGAAACACACACACACACACACACTCCATGCCATGTTGTGCCACAGCTGGGAGAGAAGTCACCAAGATACAGCTCAATGGAGCACAGACCAAACCCACACCTGCTGTCTGCTGGCTAGTGGGACACACACACACACACACACACACACACACACTCAATATAGCTGCAGTTTTGTGACTGTTTTTAGTATTATTTCACTACTATTTGCTGCTCAGTCCTAGTCGCCTTCGATATCTATCAACTCACAATCTTCCCAATTCCTTCGTATTATCCGACTCTTGATCTTTTAATCTGCCTGTGTGTGTGTGTGTGTGTGTGTGTGTATGTGTGTGTGTGTGCATGTCTGCGTGCATGTGTGCATGCATACGTGTGTGTGTGTGTCTTTCATTTAAGGCTGGATGAAATCAGAGACGGAATGGAATTTTATGAAAATCCTGCCAAATTATCCTTCACTGCCAAACGCGATACATCGGCATGGACGTTTGAACCAGATCCATGCAGAGTTCGGCCGCACGTCTGGACAGTTCATATTTGAGTGATTTGACTGATATGACGGATTTGATGACCCAACACCCGGCCTCTGTGAAACCCACCTGGTCAGCCCTCTGCTACAAGATCCTGACGGATCACTCCTTACTGCTCCAATCATAGTCGTGGTCCTTCCAGTCACTCTGATGGACGCTGAGCCACAGAGTTACAGCTCTATCGAGGATTTGGCTGAAACTCTTTTGGCTGAAACTCTTTTTCCCCGTGTTGGGAAGAACCAAACAGGTAGTAGCGATGATCACTGATGATCGGTGATCACGTTACAGATGACAGATGTCCACACACACACACACACACATTCAGAAATGACAGCAGCGTGACGCGAAGCAGGTTATGATGAATGGAAGGTGTGCTGTCGGGAAACGTTGTGTGGGGGGGGGGGGGGGGGGGGAAACTCGACATACAACCGAACAAGGAACCGAGATAAGGAACCAGACCAGACGAAAGCCAACCCTGGCCAACCCCGGCCCGTGAGAGGGAGGAGAGAGCGCAGCTGGCTGATAGGCTGTGGGTCGGCCATATAAAAGCCTGCAGGCCAAACCTGCACAGGTGAAACCCATCAGCTGACGAGCCCCTCGCCCCCTCAGCCCCCCCCCCCCCCCCGCCTCCCTCCACCAGGGCTGCATTCCCAAAGTCTGTCGGCCTCAGTTTGCCCTGCCGCCTCCCGCCAAGCCTCCAGATGTCAGAGGCAAGCCTCCAAGCGCCTCGGTGAGAAGCTCAATCTGCAGAATCACGCGTTTTAGTGATTCAGTGACGTGATTGGCTCCCAGGTCTGACAGCTGTGATTGGTCAGTGCTGATTGGGGCCGCTCCCCTGGCCCAAGCGTTGGTCGTTCCTTACGGCTCCATTCAGGGGCGATCACCTCTGATGCTTGATGCCTGAGGGATGAAGTCTCCGATGGGGCGTCAGGAGAAAGTTTTGGAACGCGCCCACAGAGAGGGTCGTCACGCTGTTAATCGTCTCTTTTTTTCAAATTCATTTTCCTCTTTTAACTGCATCGCCGCCGTGCAATGTGATTTGGAATTTGTTGGTTTGTTATTAGACAAACGTAGACAAAAGCATCGATTTGTATTAGATTTGTGTTTCCATACAAAATATCTAATTAATTGTGGAAAATTGAATTTCAATAGTATAAAAGAATGAAGACAAATAAAGGGAACATTGAGAGAGGCCGTTGAACTGGTGTACATCACCATGGTACATGGTGATCGCTCATGTCATACATGAACATGGTGATTGTTCACGCCAGGAACATACGTACACGAGAAGGTGATTGTTCATGTATGTACAATCATCATCATGTATGCCATTTGAGGTACTAGAAACGTGAACCAAGGCGTGAAAAATAATGAGCCTTAGTGCATTTGCGTTTTCCCTGAAAACATTCACTACGAATGCCAAACTAAAGAGCATTTCAAATACTGTATATTCTCCAACTATGAAATACAATACAGTAAAAAATGGCAACTATGATTACATTTCCAAAATGGATACATTTGTACACCAGCAAACCTACCAAAATCAAAGCATAATCAAAACCATTGTCTGGGCCCTATGGCGTTAAACACCGGTTTTCGGCTTTGGTTCGCTGTCTTCGTTTGCATGCGGTCATGGCAGCGTTTCAGAGAAAACCACGACAGTTATCCCACCATTTCACCGGTGATCCCCCCTTCTAGACGCCGAAACACCTTGTCAGTCCATCAACGGTGATCAGCAGTCCATCAAAGGTGATCAATACCTCAGCCGTAGCGCGCGGGGGGGGGGGGGGGAGGGGGAGAGCGTGTTTTCTTTGTCGTCATGGCCCGAGGTTTGGTACTTTTGCTACTACTCCATTGACTCCCTTTGAAAGAGAGAGAGAGCCCAAAGACTCACACCTCCCTACAAAGCATTTCCATTTGTGATCGGTGTTAGCGCGGCGCTATTAATACCGCTCATTCAGCCGCCTCGCGGAGCACTTTCCACCGAGGCAGAGAGACAGACGCAGTGCTTTTCACGGAGGACTGTGTGAGCCGCTGCCTCGGCCTGGTGAAATGTTTTTAATAACGGGGCATACAGGTTGCAGCGGATACGCGCGAGAGAGAGAGAGGGAGAGAGAGAGAGAGAGAGAGAGAGGGAGGGAGCAATGGGGGAGAGAGGGAGAGAGAGAGTGAGTGAAAGGAAGGGGTACAAAATGGGGGGAACAATGCATGATGTGAATAGGCGCGGAGTGCATGTGGGAAGAGAGAGATGATGACTGTTGGCGAAGGGTGCGCGTCAGAAGGCGAGGGAGAAAAGACTAAACTGTGGTGATTAATCAGGTCCCTGAACAGGGACCTGATTGAATGGTCGGGAGACGGATAAATGGGTAGAATACAATGTCAAACATTATCGCACATCAAACCCAAAAAATATGGTGTAGATTGTGAAAGAAAGCCCCTCTATGGTCGCCACACTGTTTAGTATTCAAGGAGAATGTATTTGCGGGAGACTCACTGAGGTCTTGATTGCTCAGTGCTTAATGGATAATAATTATCTTTAATTAGGGCAATTTAGATAAATATACTGTATGGATTATACAGTTTATCACTTGTGCTACAGTCTTATACAATTACGATTTACTCCCTCTAGGCCTATTGAAATACATAAATCGTATAACAAAACGTTGGGATGGGACAATGATCCAGACAGGAGTGACATTGTCTCTTCTGTTTATCAACCAGGACAATATGTCCCGGTTGACAATGTCACTCCTGTCTGGATCATTGTACAACTGTAACCTCTGCAGTGCCTTAAATCACCACGGCGATGGTTTT
>NC_140292.1:7490447-7505673 GCF_964030765.1 Micromesistius poutassou | reverse complement strand
AGAGTGAGAGCGAGTGAGACAGCGAGAGAGAGAGAGAGAGTGCGAGAGCGAGTGAGACAGCGAGAGAGAGAGAGTGTGAGAGCGAGTGAGACAGCGAGAGAGAGAGAGAGTGTGAGAGCGAGTGAGACAGCGATAGAGAGAGAGAGAGAGAGAGTGTGAGAGTGTGAGAGCGAGTGAGACAGCGAGAGAGAGAGAGAGAGTGTGAGAGCGAGTGAGACGGCGAGAGAGAGAGAGAGCGTGTCGGGTACGGCGTCCCCGTCGTGGCTGCTCTTAAGCCGGGGTAGATTGAGACAAAGGGCTCTCTCCCCGTCTCCCGTCCTCCCCCCCCCCTCTCTCTCTTCTCCTGCAGACGAAGCCCTCGCACCGACAACAACCATCTGATCCCCCCCGGTATTCGTATCAGCCGGCCGCTAATTCACCTCCCAGGCTCACCGACGCCTTGGGTTACCCCCCGCTCTGGTGGCGCGCTGAGACGTCCGTGGCGGTGTGTGCGTGTGTGTGTGTGTGCGTGTGTGTGTGTGTGTGTGTGTGTGAGAGAGAGATGTGTGTTAAGGGTCACGAGGGGTGCTGTGCGAACGCAGCCGTCACGTGCAGCGCTGTGTTACTGGAGTGTGACGGAACTCAGCCGCGATGGCGCTCAAGTCCCAGGGCGGCATTTGAACGCGTTCCCAGGAATAGGAGGAGGGCTGCGTGTTGTTATTGAGGTGGTTTTTTTCCTCTACACGGGAACAATAGACTTTCTTAAAAAAAAACGCGGGGCTGTGTATATAACGCCGGTGGCGGTCATTGTCGATCCATTGTCGATTTGTTCACAAGTCGTCAGACTTGTGATCAGATTGGGGTCACAAGTCGTCAGAGTGTGAGGTTTTGAATGTCCGAAAAAGCAGCCATGCCAAGACACGGGTGCGGTTTCGCTTTAAGAGGATGTCCACCGTGTGTACTCCGATGGACTGTTCAGCCCGCAGCACACACAGCGGGAATTTCTGTTCATATTTGTTAGACTTAAGCCTCGGCATTTTTTGAATCACATTGTGATAATGGAGCTTGAATGGCTATTGAAAGGCTATTTTGCCACACGGCCATGTGGCTCTGGGCCTCAGACAGACTCTCTCCAGTCAGTCCGTCAGTCCGTCAGTCAGACGGACTGACGACGAGTCAAAGTGACAAAGAAGAGGTCAGGGGCAAACGGGGAAGTCGGCAGGGCGGGTTAGGGGGTGAAGAGTGGATCCCGTCCCGTGCTGGAGCTCGACCACCATGGTTACGTGACTCCCACCGGCCGCGGGGACAAGGGTCTTGACGGACGCCCCCTCCTCCCCCCCGCCGGCCGGCCAGGCGGGGTGGCCCAGCAGGATGCCCATGTTCCGACAGCGAGACAGTGTGTGGTCGGGGTCAAGGGGGTCAAACCCTCGGGGCGGCAGTGGAATCCTCTCCGTTACAGAGCACCACCTTCTCTTCTCTGCTCCTCCACTATGTAGTCCACGCCGACGAGGCGCTGGTCCTTATCCGTTGCACGATTCCACGCGCTTTTCTCCTTTTTTTTTTCCTCAACCTTTCCGCTCACAGAGTGAAAACATCCACTTTGTGAAGTGTACACTGTTTACAGGGGGTTCTGTTTACTTCCTACACAGGAAGTCAACAAATCCTTTTCTATTTTGGTTCTCCTCCTATAAACGCATGAAACGTGTTAATGCGGCGTAAACAAAGCCCTTCCACTTTGGTCACTTCCTGTAAACGCTTTAGCATGGCGGTAAACGGCCCCAGCTACGTATAGGATTAGGACCGACTCACCAGAGAGAGCCTGTGAGTCATGGAGTGGAGTTGTGTTGCTTGGCTGCTTGGGTTTCCTCTCTGCAGCGTCGAGGCTGTAAATGGCTCGTCGCTCTCTCTCCTCGAGTTTAAAAACCACCGGTCCTGTTGCTCTTGCTAAATGGAGCGTTGCCATTGGCTACGCAGTGGTTCATGTGCAGAACAACACAAACACAGTAACGGTTTCTCTACGGTAGCAAGTGGAGGTACGGGGGCACTCGTCTCCAAATACCCGCGCCATCCTTGAACCCAACACACAGTCTGTGGCCCGCGTGGACAATGTTTAAGACGGGAACTCATCCACGCCCGTGTATTTATGGGAAGCTATTGGACGATGAAAGAGAGAGAGAGACATGAGAGAGACAGAGAGAGAGAGAGAGAGGAGAGGGAGAGACATGAAAGAGAGAGAGACAGAGAGCGAGAGACATCAGAGAGAGAGAGAGACACAAGACAGACAGGGAGAGACATAAAAGAGAGAGAGACAGAGAGCGAGAGACATCAGAGAGAGAGAGAGAGAGACATAAGACAGAGAGCGAGGGAGAGACATAAGAGAGAGAGAGAGAGAGGTGAGATTGACGGAGAGATCAAAATAAGAGTTAGAACGAGAGACATAAGAGAGAGAGAGACATAAGAGAGAGAGAGAGGGAAACGTGTACAACGGAAGGAGGGTGGCAGCGAGGGAGTAAGACGGCGCGCGCTCCCTCCCCGGCTGAACGCCTGTCGGTTGGGTTTCCCGTACCACCGCCGTCTGGCTTCCAACACAAACCCGCACCGCGCTCTGGAGAAGGGCTCCCATCTCTTGGCACCCTCTTTTTTATCGTGTGTCAAAAGCTGCCACCGCTTTCTGATCAATGTCTTTGAAATGAGAGCCTGAGAGTTGTCTGGGTTCGGGAGGGGGGGGGGAAAAAAAATATACACGGGGCTGAAATGTGGAGTGGATTTACGGCTGTGGTCCGATCAAGCCGATGAATATCTGCCCCAGGAATGCGGAGCTCTTGTCCGGCAGACTGACAAATGTGCAGAACTTTTTAGCACATGGCGTAATGCACACGACGCGAACGGTGTTGCGTGCACACGGCGATAGCGCGCAGATGCGCACAGTCGCACACGCACGCGCGCGCGCACACACGCACACACCACACACCCGACAGTAGCACACACACACACACACTCGCAGCCTTTCACAGAGCCTCACACACGCTCACACTCACAGAACTTGGAGCATGCACACAAACACACACTTGTTCATATACCCATACATACCCTAGCATGAACACACACACACACACATGCACTCATTCAAACACACATACAATAGAACGCCGACATGTGATTTTCCCCTACAAAGGAACACTCACACACATACGCACGATGATGGCTCCGCTTCACGTATAAACGTGTGTGTGCCTGTGTGTGTGTGTGTGTGTGTGTGTGTGTGGTCAGATTAAGAACAGTTTGAGAGGCTGGGTAGCCAACAGGAAATGACAGGGGTCAGGGTGGTGGGCCCCTGAAGGAGGACTCTGGGAAAGACAGAATAATAGATGTGGTGCGCGGGGAGACGAGTGCGTGCTAGTGTGTGTGAGTGTGTGTTAGTGTGTGTTACACACTCTTATGCGGCACTTTGGGGGAAATTCAACCCCCGCCGCGCAAATACTTGAACAGATGAATGAGTACATGAATGACCGGCACTCACTGAGGAACTAAATGCATAATCCTTCAGACTAATGTGTTGCTATGTAATATATGTATTATGTGTGTCACATCGTGCCTCTACCACACGACCGTTTGCGTGATTTACATTTCTTCTGAATACATTTCGAGTAGGAGGCAATCTCAATGACCTTGTTCGACTGTCGTGCTCTATATATCTTTGTATAAATTGTTTTCACGGCGTTACACTGTGTCATCCTCACGTTTGCCGTCATCAAGTGCATCAAGTGGCGTAATCTGTAGAATCTCACGAGCTCAATGTGAGGCCAAAGTCACAGATGAGGACGTTGGAGTGGTTGCAGCCGCCCACCGCTGAAGAAACTCTTTTTGGCACGCGTTGAGACGTTTTTTTTCGTCCAGTTGAATCCTCGGTGTGTCGGACTCTGAGCCAATAGAATCCAGGCGTGGGAGAAACCGGGCCTCCCGACGTTCAGCTCAAGCCAACGTTACTGAGTAGCAGATGTTTCCCCGAGCAGCCAATGGGAATGCTGCGCTCCAAGTTGTGGCTTGTGTCGAAATTCACCACCAGATGAGTTTAGCGCAGCATCGATGGGACAAAACGGGGATAAAGATATCTGTAAAGTTTGAAGCGTCACGGTAGCACAAAACATTTCACCGTTGTGGGGGGGCGGTAATGCCACAAAAACAAAACAACAACAAAATTGTTTACCCCGGGCTTGTTTCATGTGTTCACAGCCTCTACTGTCGACGAGCGCGGAAAGAAAAGTTGCCTGCGACTGAAAGTGTTCGTCAGACCTGCAAGTGAGTGGAGCACACACACACGCGCACAAAAACACACACACACGCACACGCACGCACGCACACACACATGCACCAGTGTGTTCCTCTCAGTCATTTCACTGCGATCCTTTCGTGCCTCCATTTCCTGGCTGTTGAAGTGAATGACGTTTGACTCCTATAATCTTCACATCTCGCCTCACGTCCCCTTTGTCGCAGACAATTGTGTGAAAAGCCCTGGCAGCACGCAGGAAGGCGTCGATTTTGATGAGCGAAGCCACAATTCCCTGGAGCCGCGAGGTTTGTTTGACTGCGCGTGATTTGTGCGTATGTGTTCCGTGTTCCGTGTGTGTTTGTCTGTTTTTGGGGGAATGTTTTTCCGTGGTTTGGCCCTTTTCATTGTGATTGTGTGTGTGATTGTGCATGAGCTCATGTTTATGTGTGTCCCTACTTTCCTTAACTTTCGACACACAAACATCCTTTGTCATTATTTCCGCCGTCACAACGGCTCGCCGGCTCAACGACTCCACAGCAAACTTTTGTCACACAATTGTTGTTTTTTTGTGTGGTCTCAATGATGATACTCAACCTGTTCCTCATCTTGTCTTCCCTCTCTCCTCTCTCCTTCCTCCCTCCCTCCCTCCCTCTCCTCCTCCCTCCATCCCTCCCTCTCTCCATCCCTCCCTCTCTCTCTCCTCCCTCCCTCCCTCTGTCCTCCCTCTCTCCTCCCTCTCCCCTCCCTCCCTCTCTCCCTCTCTCCTCCCTCCCTCTCTCCCTCTCTCCTCCCTCTCTCCATCATCTCTCCATCCCTCCCTCCCTCTCTCCCCCCCTCCCTCTCTCCATCATTCTCTCCCTCCCGCTCTCCTCCCTCCCTCCTCCCTCCTCCTCCCTCCCTCTCCCTCCCTCCCTCTCTCCTCTCTCCCTCTCTCCATCATTCTCTCCCTCCCTCTCTCTCCTCCTCCCTCCTCCCCCCTCCCTCTCCCTCCCTCCCTCTCTCCTCCCTCCCTCTCTCCATCATTCTCTCCCTCCCTCTCTCCTCACCCCTCCCTCTCCCTCCCTCCCTCCCTCCTCCCTCCCTCTCTCCATCATTCTCCTCTCCTCTCTCTCTCTCTCCCCCCCCCCTCCAGACGACACCAGCCACGAGGCGGCCGAGCCCTCCCGCGGGGACGTCAGCTCGGCGGGGCGGAGCTTCGGCTCCCAGTGCCTGCTCAGCGGCGCCCTCCTCCTCCTCCTCCTCCTCTTCGTCCCGGGGGGCACCCCTCTGTCTTTATAGCGTCGAGCACGCCGGCCCGCCCCCCCCCCCCCCCCACAAAAGACAAACGGACTGTCCCACGCGGACCTTACAGACACCCCACCTGCCCCCGTCCCTCGCCCCCCACGACCCCGACCCAGCTCACCTGATCTCCTCTCACAGGCCCCGCCCCCCCCCACACCCCCGCCCCCGCCCCACCCCCACCCCCCCACACCCAGAAGAGCACTTTGGACTAAAATAAAAAAGCGACAATCTCTCTCTCCCTGGGGAGGCAAGTAGGGGGAGGAGGAGGGGGGAGGACACTATGGGAGCTTTGTTTGTTTGCGACATCGGGAGATGGAAAAAAAAAAGAAAAAAAAGAAAGTGAAATGCCAATTAGTGCGTTTGTTGTTTTAGCGTTTTGACTGTGGGTGCCAGTCGTCAAGGCGACGACCTCTGAATTAGCCCGGACGGCGCTGTAAACGTTGTTAGTATGCAGATATTAAAAAAAAACACAGTTCTAACAACGCAGAGCTCGCGACACAAACACAACAGACAGACGCACGTACATGTTTCTGCTACGCACACACACACACACACACACACACACACACACACTCAAACTGACCCAAAACACTAAACAAACTCAATCTATGATCATTCTTTTTTCTTTTTTTTTTTTGCCAAAATCTGAACAAAGTAAGCACAAATCCAATCAGCCTCAAAATCTCCACATCTTTCAATTGTTGCATTCAGTCCACGGGAAACATCCTATGTCATGTAGCATCACGTGACAAGAAGTTCAAGAAGTTCTCCGGAACTCGCTCCACCAGACCCATTGATAATCAGGTATGCATGCGGGCCGATAGGAAGACAAATCAAGGATCTTTGGGGGATGTTTTTTTTTTGGACTCATTGCCAAGAGGAAGGATTGGGACTTTTGGAGAGGTAAAATTAGGAGTGTGGATTTTGCTGTCTCAGAGACCAGGGAAGACTGAAAGACTTCCCAAAAACAGTGAAGAGCAGAGAGGAATAAAATCAGGAAAGAAAGAACTCACCCTTTAGTACTTTCTTTGCTCTGAATTTGGTGTTGGGGGTTAGGGTCTGAGACGGATTGCATAATGTATTTTATAGAAATGAATCTCATTATTCAAGTGTAGCAGCCCTCACAGGCCTGTTCTATATTTGAGAGGATGAATTCGTAGAAGTCGATATGGTATTTTGCCAGGCAAACGTATTTTCCTATTTATTGTGAAGTCCTTGTGCTTTTTTTTCTGTTCCGGTTTGGTCTCTGCTACAGTAGAACAAGTGAAAACATTCTAACCACTCTAATAACCGTTCCATTGGATTATACAACACAGGTTTTTATTTCGTACAATCCGTCGTATACAGTCGCTGGCTCTTCATTTAGTGAACCTCAATTAACTGGATTTTTTTTTTTGTTACGCGTTTTAAACGTCCTGCGAATTCTGCCGCTCTGCCGGGGTGTCGTGATCATATTATGTGTGGGTGTTCGTGTTTCAGATTAGTCATAACAAATTGCACACGGAACATGTCTCTTTTTATTGTATTACTTATCATCCAGGCGTTTTTATTAATCACTTAATCATAACACGATTACAATTCTGTACATAAGACTCAAAAATTCCTACAAACAAATTCAGGGACGTGTCCATGCCTACCATGAGAGTGAAGAGCCGCTGTCAGCGGCCACACCATGACGTTAGGGGGGTCAGCACGCACAGGACCACACGCAGGGAGCACACAGCTTCATACTTTTCAGTGGCTATCGATGTTCTCAGACGGTGTGTTTCAGTGACCACTTGATTTAGAGGCGCCCCCCCCCCCCCCCCACCTCCTCGTCGGATTAAGTGGCCCCCCCCCCCCCTCGATTTGATGTCGTGCAGAGTGGCCCCTTGAAGAACGTTCTGCAGGGGCCCTCTTACTCATCACTGCCGGACCGAGAGAGGACGATAGGGACAGTGAGAGAGAGGGATGACAGAGAGGACTGAGTGAGAGAGAGGGATGACTGAGAGAGGACTGAGTGAGAGAGAGGGATGACTGAGAGAGAGGGATGACTGAGAGAGGACTGAGTGAGAGAGGACTGAGTGAGAGAGAGGGATGACTGAGAGAGGACTGAGTGAGAGAGGACTGAGTGAGAGAGAGGGATGACTGAGAGGACTGAGTGAGAGAGAGGGATGACAGAGAGAGGACTGACTGAGAGAGAGGGATGACTGAGAGAGGACTGAGTGAGAGAGAGGGATGACTGAGAGAGAGAGAGGACAGAGAGAGAGAGGACTGAGAGAGAAAGAGGACAGAGAGAGGGAGGACTGAGAGAGAGAGGGATGACAGAGAGAGAAAGAGGACAGAGAGAGAGGGAGGACTGAGAGGACAGAGAGAGGGAGGACTGAGAGGAATACTGTACTGCAGGAGTCTGCGTTCGTTCTCTGCAATGAATGTCATTCTGACACTTAGTGGAGGTGAGAGATATGAAGATAGAGGGGGAAGGTACTAGATATATATATATATATAAATATATCGTACATATAACCGTAAGACTGCGCATAAAAGGTTTTCACCACAAGAGAAGATGATTGGGTTACCGAGGTGCTCTGTGGAGAAAGCAGGCGTTCGTGAAAAGCCCGGCCGCGGTCGTTCATGTGCAGTTCAGAAGCCTGGCTACCACGCTAAGCAGGTTACAAGCAGTCGAGCTCCCGGTGTGCACGTCAACGCACGACACATGTGTAGAGCATCGCCCCGCTGCTTACTACGGTCCAACCCGTCGTCACGGACATCGATCACTCCACCCCTCGCACACAAACCGGGAACTCCCAAGTCGGTGCGCCTGTGGATACTGTGTATCCAGCGATGAATCAACGTAAAAAAAAAAACTTCAGTGTTCAATTTTTTCCACACCTCTTTTTGTAGGAAGCAATTTAACCCGAGACACAAGATTACCCTGTTCCTAGAGAGAGTCAATGTTTGATATAAAAAAAAAAAAAAAACTGCTTTATTTCATTTTTCTATGTCTTTTATATGAACAAAAAAAAAAAAGATTGCACCCTATCTGTTTATTGGAGATAATGCTTGTGCAGTGCGGATACGGCACATATCAAAACATAAAGTCTGTCAGTGTTCGACGTTACGACTCTATTTACATCCATCTCACTAACCAGAACTTTGTCTACTTTCTACCTTACTGTCGTGTACCCCCACTGTGGCGTCGGCGCCTCTCTGGGGGGGGTGGCCGGACGTTTGTGAATCCCTGTGCTTGGTTTGTACCCCTCACTTCTTGTTCACGTTCACTTTTTATGCTAAGCTACGTTAGCAGTCACATCATGTATGACCTCCGTCACGGAGCTGGCGAACTCTTTTTCTTTCTTGTACAGAAGCCTGATTGCAAAAGTGTTTGTTTTGTATTAGCGGGAGAAATTTGAGGTAACTTTAGTCCATTTCTGTTTCTATTTAATGTTCCGTGTGGTTTCTTTTTCGTACGAGGAGGGAGAGGTGAGGTTTTAAAAAAAGATACACACATTAAAAAAAGAGAGAGACTGCGCTTCACCTGACTGTGGTAACATGTAGCCTGAAGCTAACACCACTGTGCCCCTGGTTGCCTAGTGACCCCCGTCCCCCGTCCTCCCCCCACCCCGACGTCCCTAAAGTCAATACAGGAAGTGCAGGAGGGGTATCCGTCCGTCCGATCGAATGAGCCACGTCACACGCCTGCATCCCCATTGAACTGTACCCGTCGGCGCCACAGAGTGATGCGTGGGCACTCCGGAGTGCACCGCCGCCGGGCGGTACCGCGTGCCTAGATCACTCCCGTCCCGTCACCGCCTTCCTGTAACCCCGCCCAGGGCTAATGATCTATTTATTGTATCGGCTGTCTCTTTGTTTTTTGTTCTCTCTCTCTCTCTCTCTGTTTCTCTCTATATCTTTTTCTCTCTGTCTCTCTCTTTCTCTTTCTGTCTCTTTGTCTCTCTCTCTCTCTTTCTCTTTCTGTCTCTTTGTCTCTCTCTCTCTCTCTCTCTCTCTCTAGACTAGAGTATTGTCTCTCCTTCATGATAAATTCATTCACTCCCATTTTCCTTTTTTTTGTTTTTTGTTTTATTTTATTATTTTTCGTTTTTCTACAAAAGAAGGCCATTGTTTGTAAATACACGTGTTGGAGCAGCTATGACTAACTAACAACAAAAAAGAAAAAAATACTTAATAAATATTTCTTTGTCGTTGTAATTACAGCGTCTGATTAATTATTATGCTAAAATGTGACATTGGCGTGAAACGCAACGTGAACGCGGGTAAAAAGCGTGAGCCTTTTGTGGCAAAATGACAAACTCAAAGAAAACAACTGTCACCCCGCGTCGGATATTGTGTTAGCGTTCGCTCACACTATGCATAATCACACAGACTTCCCGGAATTGGGTGAACAGCTGTTTCATTATTATCTGGAGGTGATTCACAAACTGGGAGGGGAGAAAAAAAACAACATAGAAATGTTCTATTAATCCTGCGGCAATGTACGCAGCCTTTGGGAAATGTGCCAGAGAACTGATTCTGGTATCTTTCCATCGGTCTGCCTTCACTCTCCCAGATATTGGGCAACAAAAGAACAGGCTGACTTAAATGAAGCAATTTCCTTTCTAGTTTCTTTGTAAACAACTAAAACACATTTAAGACGCCCGAGTTAAAATGTATTTAGAGGGGCTTGAATGGAAAGCAGCTTTGAAACCAAATGTAAGCCCTGGAATTATACCAGGTTCCACTTTGTTTGGTTTTTCAATAAGACGGACCAGTTGAATCCTGAGTGTTCAGCTGTTGCTGCTCCAAAAGAAGCAATTGGAAGGTGGGGATCAAAAACAACAGAAAACATCATTGAAACCAAAGACTCAACCACAGGATTGTGACGGGCCAACCCACAATTATGCTAGTTTAGCATAATCTCAGATCTAATACGATACTTCATCATGACATCCAGGCCCATGGCCCCCGGTCTGTCTGTCTGTCTGTCTGTCCAGCAGATCAATTAATCTGAGATCCAGCAGTTCTGTTAGAGTAGGACATCTGGGTGAGAGACGGCACAGGGCCTGGGCCAGTAACAGAATGGACAGTTAACACAATGTTTCAGGTTTCATTGCGGAGCTATTCTTCCGAAGATCAATCAGGGGATGGATCTTCCAGGAGAGGGTTTTAATAAATGTACTTCAAGCCTCGACATACGCGGACACACTGCCTTGCAACGTTTGGGTAGGGAGTGCGGGGCCGAGTCTTAACCAATTATCTAAACTCGCTGACAGAACCTGCATTATCGGTTAAATAAACAATAACGTTCCCAGCAACATGATTGGTCAATTCAAATATGAAGCAAAAAAAAAAGCCCAAAAATGAACACGTCCCAGATGGTGTACTTCAGCACGACTCTGTCCGCTCCGCCACCAGCATGTCCTCCTCCGAGGACGGAGGACCGGTGTTGCCGGCGAGGCTGACTTTCAATTTGTTCTTGGGAGGCAGACGCGGGCAGGCGGTGACCCACTTCAGCTGAGTTAGCTCCTGAGTCTCCTCATTGTGGGAGACGATCGCCCGTTATCGGGGCGCCGACGCACCTGTCATAAACCAGGGCTCACAGTCTCCATCATCCAGGAAACGCACGAGGACGGATGAGCGCGGGTATTTATACAGCTGCTGAAGCCATGTCAAGGACTTCATGGAAATAAAGACGAGGGCGGACGAAGCTGTCTCGTTTTACAAGCAGCGTTGGGCCATAACGATTTTTAAAGATTCAGTAATCTGCCAGGGTTTTAGTCCGTAAAGATAACCCTGAGTGTGTTAAACCTGCGCTACTATGTGACTTTTCTACTGCGGCTGTTAACTCCGTTACAAAATATCTGCGCTAGAATGTTTCTCAAGGATAAAATTGTGTCCATCGCTGTGTCGATCCATCGATCCATTTTCTCTGCGTTATTCTGGTCCGCATTTGCCCACCCCGCTGCGGATAAAATCTCGGAACGACCGCAACTGTCGTCTGAACGTGACTTAGCTGGCGGTAACTGACCCACACCACTAGAGGTTGCTAATGGGGAAGCCTGCATAGTGCAGGTTTAAAAATGAAAACCCTCCAAGAGGAAACAGAGATTGTAAATGTGCTCTTGTTCTACCTCACGTCCCGAGGGACCCCAGCGACATGGAGACGGACGGAAGGCCACCGGCGGCTCTCTGCCTGTTAACAGCAGGCCTCACGGAGCCTGACGCCTGATTGGAGGATACGTCCGATTGGCCGAGCACAGCTGGGAGGAACCCCAGCCATCCTGAGAAGCTGTCAGGGTCGGGAAACGTTTGGGCTGCAGCAGCTCGTGTTTGATTTGGGACCGGGAGGATTGAGCCATATGCACTTAACACTGACACATAGGATTATATGTGTGTGTGTGTGTGTGTGTGTGTGTGTGTGTGTGTGTGTGTGTGCGTGTGTGCGTGTGTGCGTGTGTGTGTGTGTGTGTTTGTGTGAGAGAGAGAGAGTGTGTGTGTGTGTGTGTGTGTGTGCGTTGGTGTGTGTGTGTGTGTGTGTGTGTGTGTGTGTGTGAGAGAGTGTGTGTGTGTGTGTGTGTGTGTGCGTATGCTTGTGTGTGGGACAAGGGAAACGCCAGTGGAAACATTTAGAAACAGCAGATGAATGATCCCAACAGTCCAAATATTCATGTTGAAATTGGCTTGTGTTCACCAGTAAATGTGCTGGAGAACAGGAAAAGACAGCGACAGACAGAAAGGCAGCATTCCAGCACCCAGAGTGCTCCAAATGAGTAATCTGGGATCAAGCACTCATACTATGTTATACAGAACTTCTGATCCAGCAGTCCTATGTTACAGCAGAACCTCTGACCCAGCAGTCCTACTATGTTACAGCAGAACCTCTGACCCAGCAGTCCTACTATGTTACAGCAGAACTATAGCAGAAGGCCGCATAGAGTCTGGACCGGGACGCAGCAACTGCAACGGGCGTAGCCACGCCTTTATTGTAAAGGAAAACGCCCGCTCACCCAGATTTGAGCTCATCTGCCCATCTTAAATCTGATGGTGAGAGTACCAAAAGGAGTGAGCGAGTTGCGGTGAAAAACCTCGATGGATGGCTGTGTGCTGCTGCCTATGGCGCACCTTCCTTATCCCACCCATCTACTGATTGATATTCCTGTCATGTGGAGCAGCATGAAGGACATCCGGCCTGCTGTGCTCAGTGGATCTCACCAGGAGACCTCCTCCTTCAGCGCGTGGCTCTCACTCCCCGAGCCCTCGCTCCCGTCTCCGTCCGCGTGGCCCAGGGGCTGGGCGCCGGACGGGACGGCGCAAGGGACCGGGGGGAAATGAATTGACTCGGAATGAAACGTAAAAAAACAATAACAACAGGGGGGGGGGGGGGCGGGGGGGCCTAAGGAAACGCATGACCGCGTTAGAAGTTCCAACCTTTGTCCCCTTCCCGTCCCCCCGAGCCCCTCCGTCCCCTTCTGCAGGAGCGCAGCAGCCAACCCTGCAGCAGAACCAGCCTATTTCAGACTCCATCAGGGGAGGACGGGGTCCGGCCAGCCTAGAGGGCCGGCTCTATTACTGGACCACCAGTATTCCCATTCCCATGGAGACCACGCCCCCAGGGAGCGAGACCAATTCTCTGTCATTGTTGGCGCCTGTCGCATGCTCTTGAAAACGAAGACCCATTTCGGGATTAATGTCAGGCCCACTCGGTGAATCTTATCGGAACGCCGAAGCGGTGGATCAGGTGGGAAAGCCAAAACATGCTCATCATCCCGGCGGCTCTCTTTTCTTGGAAGTGGAGGAGATTTCTGAAGAGGGAGCGAAGTGAAGCCAGGGCAAACAGTAAACACAGTGCAGTCGGCGAGTGAGACTCAGCTCAATAGGCTGAATCGATGGCTAAGACACTTGTTCTGTAAGGAGAAGAAATCGATACGTTTGTGATGGGTGTAGAATTATTGTTGTTTTGCCCACTTATACAGACAGCCTAGAAAAATAAACGTCTGTGCATTAAGCCTATACATACTGTGATGCTCAATTTCATAAGATTTAGATTAGGTTAGAAACAGATATATATATTCAAATTCAGTATCTTTGTCGACATTAAAATATGTCATTTTTGGAATGTAAAATGTATTCACAATTGTTGAATGACGTCATAATAGAACAGTTGCCGTCGATTGTCCGGGGTCAAAGGTCAGCGGTGAAAAGGATTTGAAAGGAGAGGAGGTGGGTGGTCTGGAAACGTTTGCTGTGGCATCAAAAATCATTCCTGTCGAAAGTGAGTTTACTTGTATTATATTGAATGTACTTCACATGGCTGTCAGTTCGGACATTACCTCCGTTAGCAAAGTGAGAAGACTAATAGAGACGGAACACGGGCAAAGCGACGCGTTACATCACTTGGGCGCAGACACCGGTCAGCGCTCTGAGACGTGCGTGGATCGGTGCCCATCGGAGTCCCAGGGGTCACGCTGGATACGAGGCGGAGAGAGAGCGTCGCCTGTTCTCTACGGCCAGAAGCCGAGGGACGGGTGTATGCTGATGTGACGTTGTTTGGAAAGGTATCGAACTCTTTGGTGCTATTTGCTCATTGGATTGAAGCGACCTTTTCCTTTTGGGTCCATGTGGGGTTGTGTGTATGTATGTGTGTCTGCTTGTGGGTGCGTGTGTTTGTGTGTGCGTGCGTGCGTGCGTGCGTGCGCGCGTGTGTGTGTGTGCGTGTGTGTGTGTGTGTATCTCTATATATCTATATAGATGTATAGATATAAATATATAGATATAAATATCTCCTAATGTTAAGGGCAAGACCCTCAATCGATTCTAAATCAAGCAGCATAAATCAATGAACTAATATAGAGACCAAAGTGTAAGGCCAAACTCATAGTTCATGTCCCTGACTGAGCTCGATGAAGCTCCGCCCCCACCAGGGCGCCATCCAATCGGACAAAGCCCAGAGGTTTGTTCTGATAGGATGACGCCATCCCACTCAGCAACAACAAACTGGAAAAAGAGACGACTTCAAAACGTCCCTTTTTCCACTGAGCCGAACAGAAGTGAAACCCTGGGGAACCACGGCCCAGGGCAGACCTGCGTCGTTCTGCCCCCTGAGCCCTGTCTCAACCTGGGTTAAGCTCTGGTCCACCGCAGTTGGCTCTACCTGTACCACCAACCGCAGAATGTGAGCATTGCGAGTGCAATGCTTTTCTCAGTATAACATAACATAATACTACTGTTTTGAGTCTGGCTCCGCACACTGAATCTGATGCTATCTGGGCACTCTGTCTATCTGTGGTCAACTGACCATCACATGTATTACAGCGATTGGTTTCACGTTATCTTACGTTAAAATGACCCAAACCACTGATTTCTGTTTTGGTTTTGATATGTAATCCAAAACCAGGGAAAAGACCCAAACGTTTTTTCCGCGAGTGGTCTGGTTCCCAAATGTCCACACTGTTGCCATAGTAACACGTCACATTCCATGATACTCCCATGATGATGCACACGAGTTATCCTGCCAAGTGTGCAGCCAAAGTCATGAAGTCAATTCAAATCATTCTGCAACAGATATATGTATTGGCGTTATGTTCCAAATAGGCTGCCTGCCATCATGTAAAGGTACGCACCTTCCATTTAACAGCCTGGCGCCCTGCCTGGTCAGAACCAAAGTGGACCATGGCCTGAGAATTAAAGGCAAAGCCGATTGTCTATAATTTAGTTTAA
>NC_140292.1:7470447-7487947 GCF_964030765.1 Micromesistius poutassou | reverse complement strand
GAGACACACACACACACACATACACACACACACACACACATACACACTCAAACACACACACACGTACATACAGGGAGAAGCTCTGGTGGATGTGAGTCTTCTAATTGCAGTGGTAATATTGTAGGATTTCTCGTTGCCTGTTTGCTTCTAATATCTTCAAAGTAATGATTTGCTAATTTCAGGAGGAATCTCATTTTAAATGTAAAATAAAATGTGGTTAGCTATTCGTCCTCTTTATTGTTTTAGCGGCACTGTTGCAATGTTTATTTGTGATAAATAATATATTTGGTTTATCTGATGTTGATCAGCCTTGATGTTTGTACATGAAATATTTAAGTCTTCAACAAAAATAGAGAACATTCACTTTAAACAACTTTAAAGTGGCAAAAATTAGAAATAATCAAATAGAACTCATTGGGTACCATTATTAAAAAAAATAATAATAAAAACTCTTCTCTCTCCATTTGTGAATAAGCTTTGCCCTGTCAGAGACGCATCCTCGCTATTGTACTGGTGTGTACCGGAGTCACAGAGCGTAGAACCAGAGCGCTAGAGAGAGAGTTGCATCATCGGACGATCAAAACCATCCTACGTTCACGCATCTTCAGGTGGTTCAAGGGAGTCGCTCGTCGTTCAAGGGAGTCGCTCGAATGAGTGGAAACGATGCATCACTTTGCTGTTGTTCCTTTTTTTTTATGGAGTAAATAGTGGCAGTAGAAAAGTGGAGGCGCATATATGCACACACACACACACACACACACACACACACTCATATAGCTCCTAATTGCCCCAGCGTGTGGGAAATTCCACATATAGAATAACTGTCTGGCTCCATTCATTAGGGCTGATGTTTTTTATGGCTTGGCTAATTAGCATAGCTTTACAGTGCACCGCCACCTGTCTGGGTCGGGCCTGCTTTGGGCTGGCCGCGATTCGGCTAGTTTCCCAGGGCAGTCAGACGGGGGATCAGGGGGGGGCGTGGCCTGCCGCAGACACTCTCTATAGGGGCTGATGGATGAACAACTGGAGTCCATTACTCATACGTTACCACTCAGAAGAAGGCATTCCCAGGGCTCCATAGGGAGTACACACGCACTGGATGTAAATATGCATCGGCGGGATTAGGAGCCTTTACATTTGTTCTATTATTAACACAGATATTGAAGCAAAGGTAATACTTTTAAAATACATGTGCACGTGTTATTCTCGGCTGTTATTATTTATACGTCTTACGTTCATTTCTATTATTAAAGGTTTGTGACTGGACAGATCACAGACACTAAACTAAATGAACTGTTTTGTATAAACGCGTACACAGTGCACATGCCCACACACGCATGCACGCATGCATAACTGACACACATACACACACACACACACACACACACACACACATACAGCTACAGGTCTCTAGTGGAACAGCTGCTATCTATGGCTCAGGCAGCTAACATGTGCCCCACCAGGACACGGTTACAGTAGTATGTAATAGTAGTATAGTAGTATGTACTAGAGTACACAAGGGTCCCCCAGCCTGCTCATCGGAGGTCCCGCTCAAGCACAAAGACTCTAGAACGTTCTTCTGTGGACGCATGGATCGCCCCTCACAACTCATGCTTGGTGGTGGAATGGTAGAACCATTTACATTTGCACACAGCTGTTTACACTGTGTCACGGAAGAAGACGTGAATGTGTCAACGTCTGTAGCTCGCGGGTCTATGAGTTGGACACATGTCTGCCGTCGTCCACAGTGTGTGGAGTGTCACATCCTCGTCGATAATCTAAAGTTATAGGACGATGAATGGGAATATTGGTCTTGGCTTCCAAGGAGCTGAGATAATAACACATGTCTGGGAACAGCTGTGTGCGGGCGGGGGTGGGGGGGGGGGGGGGACATCAACGCAGTCCGTCAAAGGTTCAACACTGCTACTCAAGGAAACGATCTGACGTGTTGATAAGGGTTGATGAATGGATGTGACTTTCAGTTTTCATCGACGCCACAATGTTTCCATCCTCTCCGATGTCCATGTACAGTCCCCTTGTTATTCCGCCTGAAAGCCCACTTCATTGAATGACTCCACCAAACGTTAAGAACTAGAGAATGATCACCGGAGAGAGCCTGTGAGTCATGGAGTGGAGTTGTGTTGCTTGGCTGCTTGGGTTTCCTCTCTGCAGCGTCGAGGCTGTAAATGGCTCGTCGCTCTCTCTCCTCGAGTTTAAAACCACCGGTCCTGTTGCTCTTGCTCAACGGAGCGTTGCCATTGGCTACGCAGTGGTTCATGAGCAGAACAACACAAACACAGTAACGGTTTCTACAGTAGCGAGTGGGAGTACGGGGCACTCGTCTCCATTACCCGCTCCATTCTTCAACCCGCCGCGCGCGCCAACACACACGTCTACGGCCCGCGTGGACAACTGAAGGCGCAAATGTCTTCGACGAGAAACCATGTGTGCTCATGTTTTTTTTTTTTACGGGAGCCCATTTTGTCACGGTGTACGGGCAACTCCGCTTTTTTTTTTTTTATGTGGGCGAGTGTTCTTCGGCGTTTCAGTTACGGCGGGCTTTTACTCCGCCGGCTTTAAAGCAGGTCTCCATTAGGGGTTCTTTTTTGTTGTTGTTGTCTGTTAAATCTTACGGTCCTTCTGAGAGGGGGAGTGCCTATAAACCCCCCCCTCCCCCTGACTGAATAAAAGATGCGGCGGGCGGGCGCGTTCGTAAAGACAACAACGTAATGAGATCCCGCGCTGTTCACGAGGCGGCCCTCCGGCAGGGAGACTCCCGTTCTCCCTGGCAAGTGGACACACGGAACCAGGCACGGGGGGTCAGCCGTTTCCCCCCCCCGGCGTGATTTATGTTCTTCTGTATGTGACATAACGAGCGCGCCAACAATTAGCTGGAGCAGGAACGCCGTGCCGTGGCGCGGACGTACCCCTCCGTGTCAGCACTGACCCGTGCGAACGCAGCTGCCTTTTTAACAACGCCGGGGCCAAACGCTGAGGGCTTTTAATGGCCGGATATCACAGCTAGGGTCGCCAAGCGCCGCGGCTCATTAGAACGGCATCTCCTGAGTGGCTCTCGCGCCTCGTCACCGCCGCACACCGTCCCTCCGCTCCCTGCCGCCGCGTCGACGGGACCTTTTAAGTTTTGGCGGTAAAAAAAAAAATATGGACTTTTATTTTCTGTTTTACTGCCACCGCCCCAATGCCGGTGGGTAGAGGCGCAGGATGGAATTATGGATGGATGGATTAAACACAGGCCAGGTATCGCTATGCGTCACGTGCCTGTGTGTGTGTGTGTGTGCGTGTGTGTGTGTGTTTGAGTTAGCGTCATCAGGGAGTGGAATCGGGCAGTGAAACAGGATACGACCCCGGGCGCGTTCCAAGCGGTGGAGGCCCGACCACTCCAGCATCGAGCACACGCGCTCTTCGCCCTTAAAGGAGCCCTGTGGAGTTTGGATCGATTGGGGGGGCGGGCTGCGCTGGTTCAGCACCGACCAATCACAAGGTTAACGACTCTGCAGCCAATCTTGATTGTTATATTTGGCTGTCGTCCAAGAAGCAGAGGTAAAAAAAAAAAACATGGTATCCTCGGTCCCCTAACCGATTTGGCGGCCCATGGAGCTTTTTTTGGATTGGTGATCGCAACGGCGAGCACTTGAAGATGGAGGATACATCTGTAGATTTTGCGCAGGGCAAACCTCGCCAGACGGACAATCGGAATGCGGCCCCTCTTGATGCGCTCTCTTTTTTTTACGCGGCCTTGGCCTGCGCCGACTCGCTGTGTGTGGCGATCAGGAGGGGAGGTCCACTTCCTGCCTGCAAGTCCCCGGGGCTATGATGGGAAACAAGAAACAACGCTCCCCGGGATGGCAACAACACACAATGCATGTGGTGATCCTCCTGCCCGCATGCCTCCGAGCCTGCTGGGGTTGCGGTCGGCGTGGTCGGTGGTTCTGCATCTTCAGCGAGCTCGCCTGGAGTGTTTTAACCATGGACGCATAATGGCTTCAGCATGCCGATTGAATTGATTCACAGTTACAAGTCAACAAAATTATACGTCAATGCGGTTGTTTTCGTTTTGCATGTTATAAGCAAAACGGTTATTGCAAGTAACCAAGTTAGTCTATACCTTGGGAATTGTATGCTTGAAGGGGCTTTGTGTCCCGTTACTGTAGGTAAGGAGATATCATTTGAGTGTCATCGACAAAGTCATCCTACAGCTGTTAGTGAGGGAAATGCTCTGTGAGAATATCTGTTCTGGTTGGCTGCGCCTGCCTCTGTCTGAGACCATTTCGATTTTCGACCACTCCTGACTTATTTCTGACCCTGAACCAATGAGGGCATCTCTTCCCTGATTGGCTCTGGGAATCTATCTTCTCGGTCAATCACATCACCACACACAGCGTGACCTCAATGGTGGAGAGAATCGTAGGGGGTGTGTTTTGGGTTTGATTCCTGAATTTTGCTCTGCTTCTGTTTTTCCACTGTCAAATCGTACATATAGCAGCTTCAACAAAAGATAGCCTCCCTATAAACATCATTCATTTATAAAAGTACTCATTCATTTATTCATTAATTAATCCATTCAATAGATTTGTGAGCTATGTAGGCGTATTAGTGTAGTATTTTATTTGGGCTGTGAAACAAACCAATCGAATAATTATCAGCGTTGCTGAAAATCAAATTTATTATAATAGTTCCTATTAAAACAAAACTATCTTAGCTATTATCTCATTAAACCAAAAAAGTGATTTACCAGACAGATAACTGAGCATGAAACCCTATTTGTTTGAAGAAAGGGAGATATCCCTTAAGGATTTCTCAGTATCACATTTTAATTGAGAGATTTTCTTTTCAGTGTCAAATTGAGTCATGTCAGTTGTTGTAACTGTGGACTGTAATCACAGTCCCACTGTGTCTGAGATTTGGTAAATCCACATTTCAAAGTCATTGTGTGAAAGACACTTAAAGTTAAGACCGAAAGTTATCTACCGCGTGTTGCAACGATCACTTTTAATCTTGGACGGCAAATATACACATCCTGTGAAGCTTGATGGAAAAAAAGTGTTTTCAAATCCTGTGCTCACTATAAAACCCAGCAACAGTCAACTGGCGTTTCCTCTCAGCTAATTAATATCTCTGTGCCTCTGGCTCCCAGCATGCACCACTGCATGTTGTCCACTGAGCCAGACTTCCTGGCAAACCAGGATCACTTGGGGACAGACACAATACGCCCACAAACACACACACAAACACACACACACGCACGCACGCACGCACACACACGAACACAGTAGGACATATTTTTTCTGCATGAGTCTGCCACAATACATCTGCCAAAAGCTATAAAACATCAAACACCTTGAACGTGGACCATCATTTATTTCACACGTTTCAGAAGCTTAAATTAATACAGCATAATATATTCATGTTTTTCTTTTTGCCTTGCATCGACACAACACTGCGCAACTATCAACATCATTTCCAAATAGACGTGTCAGTTGTGTTCAGTCCCTCTAATAAAGGAATCCGATTCAATCCCACACGCAAAAACAAAAAAAATCAAAGACATGCAAGGTTGTCTTGTGAATTCATCCAACACCTCTCCTGCTAAACGACGCCACACATCCACCCGTGCGATCTGATGTACAATATCCACCGCCTCTTCTCATGTGGTCTCCAGTGACTCACAACCCCCCCCCCCCGCCCCCTCCTCCTCCTCCCCGCCGCCCCGCCGGCTCACATGTTCAGCCGGCCCAGACAAACATAAACCACACAACATAAATCCTCCACCCCCGCACCCTCCGACCCCAGCAGTCCGTTATTATCCACAACACCGCCGAGATCTGGTCGTCAGTCCGGTAAACCAGTACACCGCCCCCCCCCCGCCCCCCTTCGACTGTTTAGTCAGCCGACGATGACTCAGGAAACGTGGATTGATGGTGTGTTCCAGATGCCTCGGACACCAGTCTTCCGAGTTTCACTCGTGACGTCATTTCCTGCTATAGCGTTCCCGTTCGTCTTTGTGATCGTGTCATGTCATTGGCTAGTCATTGTTATTGTTAGCTACATTAGCCTCTTGCATTGCACAGCAAGACCGTGCAATGCATACATTGGTGACCGGAATAAAGTAGCAATGTAATCGAGAGTGTGTAAGAGCATTTAAAATCGACATTAAAATGACCGACGTGTTACAAATACAGAGAAAATAAATCTCTTCACGGGCGCAGCCGTTTTTGCCCGAGAGCGTCATCATATCGCTCGGTCTACTCTCAGAATTCCGAGGGGGCACGACCAAAAGGGGGCGTGCCTCAGAGAAATGCCGCAAAGAAACCTGGGGGATTTCCCCACTTCCGAGGGATCCGAGGCATCTGGAACACACCATTAAACCCGAGCTAAACAACCTGCGTCGCCGACGTCAAACCGGCAGGACTGGCAAGTTGTTCAGCGGCGCGGGAGCGGGCCGTTAAAGCCCGTAGGTCTGTCTGAACGTAAACGGGAGGATTAACGGCAGGATGCGCGTGTTTGCTTTATGGATGCTACTCATAGATATGTATACTGACTGGATATCGCATTCAGCTTCTAAGCATGTGTGAACAATGCTGCCATCTTGCCATGGGGTGACAAAATCACTCTAAATCGCCTTATTTTTAAGCAATCTTCAAGCGGGTGTGTTCGTGGTCATGAAAAAAATATATATATATATTTTAACTTTCATTACCACGAATACACGTCTATATCTAGTCTTAAAAGGTTAATTCAGGTGGGTGGTTCCCCCGCGGCAAGATGGCGGCGGCGTTGACGTATACGTTCCACTGGACGGCGCAGCTCAGGCGATATCTAGTCAGTGTATATCTACGGACGCTACTGGCGTCTTCAGTCACAGTGGCCGTGACTGGACAACGTTGGGAATGTCTGACAACGGCGACAAGTAGGAGATGGAAGGAGACTGCTTTAGCAATAGTCATATTCGACTATTGCAATCTCTGTTATTTATGAAAGAGTTGCGGTGGATGTTGACTCGGCACAAATCTGAGACAGATTGTCGTCGGATGTCGTTTGTGGAATCATCAAACGCTGCATAATTTGCATTACAGAGAGGAACGTTAGGCCTACAGAACCATAACCACATGCAACGCACAGACAACGCCTTTCATTTCTTCCTGTTTACGCTGAAATGATGCTCCAGTAGTTTGAACTGGCCTTGATGCATGCATTGTCAAACTGTGCAAACATTTGCTTGATGTTCCAGTCTTGAAAGTTAACTCTAATATCCATGAAATTACTTTTTCATGAAATAATCAGACATTTTTTCAGTGAATTGTAGATTTGATTCGTTTTTTTTTCCTTCACTGGATTTCCTTGAAGATGTTTTTTTTGTATTGTATTGTATTCTACTTTATAGCTTTTGTACATCCGAATGCATCATGGGATTTTCTGTTGCCAATACTCTGCCACATTGAGAGGCGTTGACGACCACCAACGGCTAATGAAACTAAGGCTAATTAAATCTTTGTTTTTCCACGTCTCAAAGAAGAAACGATGTGGCAGTTTCAAACACAACAATGTCTTCCCATAATGTACTTGTACATAATTGTACAAGTAATTACTATTCAATGAACAAAACAAACACCACAACTAAGCATAATATCTAACAGTCCAATGCTTCCAAAATGGAGGCTGGCATTGCAATGTGATGTCGCATTGAGTGAAGTCGAGCGAAAGCGCTATAGAGTGAAGTGTGGACCTCAGCCTGCTGCTTTCTAATCACACATCTCTTTATCCCCTCTACTCTCTCCTTGGGATCCCTAACAGGATCCTATAATGGAGATTTGCAATCGAAAAAAAAAGGAAATCTAACTCTGTAGCCATGCAGTGCAGGGTGACCTAGACATTTACAACACTACGAGATTTATACCAAAGCAGGGCTTTAATTGTATCAGAGGGGAGGCCTAATATTCCCATCAGACTGCCCATTTCCTCAGAAATTTATGGGCTTACGCAAACCGACAGAAAAAACCCAGGCGCCCCAGAGGGAAGATGGAGACTCAACAACCACACTGTTGTGAGGTGACCGTGAAAATGGTGGAATGAGCAATATAACCTAAATGTATACGTTTTAATCGTGCGTAGTTGTCTAGAAAGGGCCTTATATATGGCTTGTGTTTGACTTTGGATCCTAGAGATGCAAAGAACACTTTGGAAATACTGAGGAGTACTTGGAAAAAGAGACATTATATGCATACACTCACTCTCTCAAGGACTAATTACAAAGTTACTACTTCATAGCGGCCACGGAAATATCAGTCATTATGATCTATGTTGTGGTCGGTGCTAATATGCAGGAGGAGTGCGGTGGATCCAGGATGTACAGATGACCATGCTAACTTCCATGCCAACCTCCTGTTTCCATGTTACCTTCATCGTGTAAGTAAACGTAAGTGGTTAGGAAACAGTGAGGAAGCTGCACTTTTTTTTTTTTTTTTAATGTCCCAGCGTGTTGAAATAAAGATATATTAAAATGAAATAAACCAAAACGCTTTAACTGCTGTGGGCAGGGAGAACCAGTTAGGGTTGGGTTCTACCAATGTAGACCTACTTCAGTGGTCACGGGCCTTGAGGTCAGGACTCCACTTGGGGTGCCCTCGGTATATATACTGTATGTGGTCCAAGGAGATTACTGACATAAGCTATAGATATTTTATGATGCATTTTAGCACACTTGCGCTCATTTAAAAGTATCATAGACGTCCTGTATATCAGACTGACTGCCTAATGATTCATTGCCAGGAGCAAATTACTGCTTATCACTAAGTGAGTAGTAGAGCGATGCAATTACGTTCTCCGGGACATCGATATTACCGGCTTATGTTGATTGGGTAGAAAACGATTTGTGTGGAAGAAGATTCACAAAAGTTAAAGTTGGGGTCTCAGACATTTCAGAGCGAGAAATCACAGGCCAAAAAAGGTGAGGAGCCACTGGCCTACTGGGTTTGACATGATGCCACACCTGTGATTGATTGGCAAGGTGGAGTCCTGGAACCAATCAGGACAGAGATTACCTGATGGTCAGAATTGAGCCGGGAGCGGCCTAAAGTCTAAATGATCTCACACACAGTCAGGTGCAGTCAATTTAAAACAGATATCCTCGCAACGCATTTCACTCACTAATAGTTGACGGATGACTCAAATAATAGCTCTTGAATCCTACCTACAGCACCTTTAAGGGATATCTTTATAGCCTCAAAAGTGACCTTGTGATATATATATATATATATATATATATATATCATGAAACCAAACGAAACCAAAGCTTCACCCTGCATGAGTTTTTAACCAAACTTGACAGCCAATGTCAACAAGTAGTCCAAGTCCTGTGGCTCACGTATCCGATGGGAGTGTACCTGAAAGCAGTAATGAACACCGTTCAACGCTCCTCTTGAATGGATGTATGCCAATGTTGTGCGGTCTCCAAACGTACACCTGTTTAACCATCATTACTCCTTCAACACAGGACAGCATATTGGACTTGGGCTGGACACGGCCTGTTCTCTGCCTCCTGGCTCTTTTGTCTGCTGCACTAACATTTTCTTTTGGGTTAATCATATTTCAGTGTTTGCCTAACTAACGCAATTTATCCAGTGTGTACTGGACCACGGCTTGTATTCACCCAGCTTCGAGGCCGGCGGAGAGAGGCATATTTTTTTATAGCGGGGTACATTTTCTGTTCTCATTTTTCATTATACGAATTAATTATTTGCTTCTGTGCTCGCCAAGGAAATCGTCCCAGACAGTTATGTCTTCCGCCCGGGATTAACAAGGACGCAGGCGCCCCCTGAGCCAGACTCCAGACAAGCAAAAACCATTGAAACGCCGTCCACCTCGCAGACACACAGCGCGCTAAATATATGCGCCCTCATGTTCATGACCTGGTTTTTTTTTTCACCTTTTATTTCCAGACTGTCGCGGAGGAAGAAAGAAGTGAAAGCGGTTTTCTTTTTAAAATAAACATCGCTCTAAATAAATGTGCGGTGGTTAGGTGGCTGGACATCCCAGGTGTTACTGACAAAATACCATCTGGCTCATTAATTGGAAGTTATTTCAGACGATTACGGATACGCACACGCATGCACGCACACACGAATGCACGCAAGTACACACACACACGCATGCGGCCCAGAGGACATGCTGTGTCCACTCTTCCTGCATGCATATCGGGTCGGACTAGCACGGTGTCGCGGCGGGGGTATCAGCTCAAGCAGGTTGTTTATATGACGGATTAGCATTGATCAGCCGCGCCGTGCAGCACTACCTGGTCACTGTGCTCAGCCCAGTGACCAGCGACACTTGAGAGAAACGCTACATCACACACGTCTTCAGGATGTATCACCACCATACAAAAAGGTTGTTTTGTTGTTTTTCTCCTTGTCAACTTTAATGCATGAATGCCAATACAGGGTAGACCCTTAAGAGAGGATAAGGCACGTAGCAGTGCACTCTGCGCCTCGTTCTCTGACAGACTGTGGTGAGAATGCAAACCTCTGCAACCGCTTTAACCCGGGTAAGGCTAGTGATGCCTCTGGCTATTATGTCTCCGGGGCCAACAGACACTCCTCATGCCTCCGTTGTACTAATATATCCCTGCCATTACTGGGTTTCCATGCTGGAAAGACAAGATGCAGAGGCCTTTTATAATGGTACGGTTCCTATGCTCAATCTCAACACAATGGACCGTCCCTGCTTTAAAATAAGCACGTGGCGATTTCCAATAGCGTCTCAACCCTAGTGTCTCAATTACCCTTTTGAATCGTTAAAAAACCTGAAAGAACGTAAAAAAGATAGCTCACGGATGAGAGAGACTCATTCGGTCGTTGGGGAAAGATTCTGTTGACGGCCTGTCTGCCGAATAATCAATAGGATTGTTCCTGCAAACAACCAATCAATTACAGCTGTCCCCTGCTCATCTCCTCCATCTGCTGTGATGAGGGCTAATGATGGCTGTGATGGGACTAAGCCTCCAGGTAGAGCAGCCCGGTCCGGGGGAGACGTGGGGAACAGGGGAGCCGGATAATTGTACACAACGGTGACACACACACACACACACACACACACCAGACGGCGGATATAGACAGAGTAATGTGTATTGATAGACAGGAAGTGAGGCGGGGGGGGGGGGGGAGGGTATGGGGGGGCTGCAGTATGCGTCTTCAAAGGTGTGTTATTGAATTCTGACAGGTTTGGGGGGTGGGTTATCTCCGGTGGCAAAAGCAGTCCCCCGTCCCCTGTCAGCTGTTGTCACACACACACACACACACACACACACACACACACACACACACACACACACACACACACACACACACACACACACACACACACACACAGACCGCACATACTCACACACTTACACACAGAGATGCACACACACACAAACATGCTCACAGCCACACAAAATTCACATGTAGACAGACACGGACATGATAACAAATATGGACACACACGCACGTGTGCACACACACATGCAAACAAATATGCACACGTACACACAAAGGCAATCACATCCAGATTACAAACATATGACACGTACATTCACACACCGCCCAGCTCCTCAGAGCCTCACACACACACACACACACACACACACACACACACACACACACACACACAGACACAGACGTGTGTGTGAAAAAATGAAGGGTGTCTCCCGACACCCCAGGGCTTGGTCGACCCCAACGCCAGATTCTATCTGACTCTCATGACCTGCTCTGACAGGGTGTGTGTGTGTGTGTATGTGTGTGTGTGTGTGTGTGTGTGTGTGTGCGCACGTGCGTGCAGGGTTGGGGGGGGGTGGGAGGAGAAGTACGAATGGTAAGTTCACAGTGACAGACTAATTAAGAGTTTCCTGCAAGATGCTTTATTTTCATATTCACCGCAGCGCATCAGAGGCCATGCAGTAGCACAGTTCCAAGCATCTTGGATTGCGAGGGCGGTACACACATTGCGCACGTACACACACGCACATGCAGACGCTGCATGCAGGCAAATCTGTGTGTGTGTGCGAAAAAATACTCAAACACACATACTAATGTACATTGTGTTTCATATACACACACACACATACATACATAGATACATCGCACATGCATACAAGCATACATACATCACACATACATGCATACATACATACATACATACATACATACATACATGCATGCATGCATGCATACATACATACATACATACATACATACATACATACATACATACATACATACATGCACACATGCACACATGCACACAATCAGTTGGCTATATGATTGACAGATCTGCGTCTGACAAAGAATGCTGCCCTCTATTGGTGAAGAAGTGTAAAATATTCTCAGAACCATAACAAATCAATTCTTATATCTGTATTATTCATGTCAAAATTCTTATGAGCTTTTGGGTCGCTTTATTTATTGGTTTTCACTTTACTGAAAGTTGTCCTAAACAAAAACCGTAGGGAAGGCATTACGGCAATTATTGTCAAAGCCACTTCTTTATTTCCCTTTTACTATTGTTTGTGTGTGTCTGTGAAACACAAGCAACAGTAAGAACAAACAGATGAAGGTTGTGTGTGGAGCAGTGCTTCATAGGGCCTGTGTCGCCGTAATGCATCCGTTTCCTCTGCTGCGACTGATCTCGCTCCAGGGATAATTGCAGCCTGTACAGTTTAGCCGTTCTCTGACAACTTCCTGTCCGAGCGTAATTAGCTCTGGAAAACTCCATTTATCATTCCATCACCGCAGTCCTGTTGTCTCGATATGAGCACAGGGACTGGAAACGAGGAGAATGGTCGCGGCTCTGCCAACAGCAACACCGTGTAATCACAGCATGGCCTGTTGGCCGCTCGATTACAGCATTACATTGACCTGCATGTTTTGGATACAAGAATATACCTGGATACACACACACACGCACGCACACACACACGCACACACACACGCACACACAAAATTGCTTCTTTGGTCATGGCAAAGAAAATCATTAACTTTATTTAATAAATAAACTTGCTCTTGGCCTACAAGGGCAGTATTCATTCATATATAAAGTATGCGTCTACACATTTAGAAAATATTTGATTTGTGTGATGAAGAAGATGTGACGAGGCCCAACACTAAACCTCATTGTCGGAGCCACGTTACGGCGTAACCATCCCGGGACAAAGAAAGCCAAAGGCGGTTCAGGGTTCCGAACAGGTCTGGACCAGCAGTCTGTAGTCCTGCAGTCTTCCCTGTGGTCCACGTCCTCCTCCCGGCGGGCCGACGAACGCTGCGTCGCCGCCGCCCGCCGCTGAACGTGCAGTGTCTTTGTCCCTGCATCCGACACCACGGCTGGGCACACCGGCACTTGATGGCGTACCGCAACACACATGAAACCTGGCAACTCCCTGACCTCAGCCCTGCATGGACTAACCTCAGTGTTATGACCCGTGGTCGTGCTCTGCAGCTGTTTGTGTTGATCTCCCTCCCTTTGTTTACGGTTCCTTGTGGGTCATTGGTTTGGAGGTGGTTAATTGGTGTTTGTGCAGAGATGGCTCAGCCGTGAAGGCGTGGCCCCGGTTGATTGGACGCCGAGGGGGTCAGCTCTTGATTAAAAGCAGTCAGCAGTGGACCAATCGCAGGTGGCCACCTGCTTCAAAAGAGGGAGTGAATAACGGGCTGCGTGAGGTTGGTCTGATGGGGGCACGAATAGCACAGCGATGCCCCGTGTTTTACTTGAATCGTCTTGGTGGTCTTTGTGGCTTTGTAGTTCGTCCGTTTTTTCGTCTGTTTGATTTCCGTTCGGTTTACTTTGTGAGTGTTTGTGTTGTTTGAAGCGTTGGTGCAGCCAGCGCCTCCTGGCCGGCCGTAACACTCTGACATAAATGTGTCGTAAATGTATACAACATTTTATTTTTCCATTGAAAACATTATTCCATTTTGTGTTTGGTAACACAGAAAGGGGAACAATGTTCAGTGGAATATAATAAGAATTAGAGGCTCCGGAGCTGATTATGGTAAACTATTAATGTTTCCGTTTTTTAAATAGACTTTGTGTACTTTAGTCGAGCCAAGCTGCTTATTAGCAATTAGCTCCTTGGCTCATGGTTGGTTGTTATTGCGTTAATACCAGGCTTTGACGAAGCGGTTCCGCGAGGCCCGGATTAAACTGCTGCTCAAACACACTGAACCACCGGAGAGGAAACGCACCTTGGCAGCGCAACAAACATGACACGTTGCGTGTTTTGACGCGCTGCCCCCGTCGGAGGAAATGAGCGAACAAGCGCTAACACTTAGTGTGATGTTGATTTGACAGCTTGTCACTCCAGAGGGGGCGACCTCCGACCCGGCCTTTGACCACGGGGAACCCCGCGCTCTTCAAAACAACGGCCGGCCCCAGCCCGCCATCACACTCCCGGCTCACAACAAGGTCTGCTTTTTTGTTTTGGCGGGCGCGTTCCCCCCCCTCGCCGGGCTACGGAGTAGTTTGTTTGTACGGAACGCCGACCCGCCAATCACTGCAAGGTGTGGAGACGACGTGCCCGCGCTGGGGGGGGGCGGGGGGGGGGGGTGGAGGGCAGGGTCAGAGGTCATGGTGTGGTGGGAAAATGTTGAAGCGGAAGAGAGGTGCGATGGGGTTCACTGCGAAGGTTTCTGTGGGGTGTAGGGGTGTAGGGGTGGGGGCTATGTGTGTAACGGGGGTGTATGGGTGTAGGTGGGGGGTGGATGGGTGTAGGGGGGTGTATGGGTGTAGGTGGGGGGTGGATGGGTGTGTGGGTGTAGCGGTGGGTACGTGTGTAGGGCTGGTGTATGGATGTAGCGGGGGTGTATGGTTGTGGGGGGGGGGGTGTATAGGTGAAGCAGTGGGTGTAGGGGTGTAGAGGGAGGGGGGGGGGTTGTATGGGTGAAGCAAGGGGTGTATGGGTGTAGGGGTGTAGGGGTGTAGTAAGAGGGGGGTGGATGGATTCAGCAACAAAAAACAACCCCCTCTCTCTCTCAGTGCCCTCATCCCCCCCGCTGCTGTAACAACCAGCATATATCCTTGTGACTTTATTTGGTGGACTTTTGGATATTTTTCCGCTATCGCTCCTCAAATACGCCTCATGCCTTAAATCTCTCCTCTAGACTTCATGGATTGTGAAATTGCAAGACATTAAAGAGCTTCCGCCATCATGCACCGCTGATCGTGAACGGGCCCATAGATCAGTGATTTATGTTATTCAGATTTCCGTTTGGATACCGCCTCGAACGCGCACACGCACACGCACGCGCACACACACACACAGATACACACGCTGACATGAAAGAGTATCCAAAGCGCTTGTATAATGGCCTCGTCACTCTTCTAAATGTTATTGTTGGTCTTATCATATTTCCCTAGCAGCAGTGTCTCGTGTCCTCTCTTCCTGCGGAGAACTAACTCAAAACATGTTCCCCTGTGATTCGCCGAGCCCGGGTATACGGGCCTTATTTATTCATCCAGCGGGCTGGGGGGGAAGAAGATCGCAGAGGGGTTCGGCGGAACGGGGGGGGGGGGGGGGGGGGGAGGTGGGGATCATGTGTCGGATGAGCAGCGCGGTCACTCCTGGTTGCCGGGGAAACGGGGAGGTCCGGCGGAGGGGGAAATGTTGTGTCCATGTTAACGGTCGTCGTGCGTGTCAGTCGATGGGAATGCGTGTTTCGGCCGGGGTCCGGCCGGCGTAGACGTAATAAACAATCACACAAAGCCTATAAACACCGAGAGCACCGCCCCGGTTAGCCATTTCATAGGAGCAACTCGATACGCTTTACATACACACCCTGTCTGTGGACTTATTAACTGGGAGAATAGGTCAAAATAAAACAAGATGAGCCCAGCGAAAACATATGAAATGGACCCGGAGGGGGAAATGGTTGCTACATGTTATGGCCATCGAGGGGCCGCGTTTAACCACTGGAAACCCAAGAAATTGGTTTTAATGACTTATCCAGATGGCCCTTTGTAATTTTCCAGCAGACGCCTATCTTTATAAATGTAGAAAATTCAGGTTGAGGTATTATTTGGACGTTTTATTCCACCCGCCCCCTCTCCCCGAATCCATTTCCTCCCGTAATAATGGTTGGCTCATTATGCCAGTTGTTTTGGCGATAGTGTTATTTAATATACGCTTCTCGCTGAGTTGAAGGGCATGTAATAGCCTATGAAATAGAATGAGTCCCAACCTTATCCACGGGCGCTTTGCATTCCTCTCAAGGAAGGTAAAGCCCGGCGGCCGTGTGGGGACTGAGGCGGAATAATGTTTTTTGAATTTTCACGTCCAAAACAGACCCGAGTCCTCCAGAAAGTGTGAGGAAAAAAGTGCAGCCTGGCTAGATTCACACTTCCTATGAAAACATTGTTAGATTACTTCCCAGCAGGGAACTCTGCTTTCCAGATTTCTTAAACCGTCGTGTTGAAATCGAAGAAGGTGTTTGAGTTAAGCTAAACATTCGTGGCATTATGTCGGATCCAGTAACGGTGAATGTAGCTAGCAGCTAATCTAGCGGCTGCTGGCTACACACTCTACAACTTAAGTGTCAGGCTCGGAGTCAGGGACGGTGGGCCTGCTGGAAGGACAAAGCAGGTGAACCAAACTCTGAGAATCCAACAAAGAAACCCGAGGCAGACTATTTCACAGAATACAAAAGGTTACACTTCACCTTTTATCTATATATTTTGACATTGCAGTGTCCTATTACAGTGTAATAACACAAGGACGTACTGTGTAATGAGCAGTGTCAGTGTAAAGGATAGCAGGTAACTACACACTAGGGTTAGGGCCGAGCTGTTCCGTCCCGTTATTACATATAAAGTACATTGCTGTTGCAGATTGTTGTCAAGGAACTGACTACAACAAGGGACAGGAAGTGGGGAAGTGAAATGACCACAACAGGTGAACCTAATGCGTAATCAACAGGGAGTCAGGGGGGCATGAGGTTTGGCACGTGGGGACATGTAAAGTTGTAAAAACGTAAGTTCAAGTACACTTTATTGCTGGTTAGATTGTTCCATCTTTACCAGTATCAGCATACTAAGGCTTAATAGGTAATGCAACATTACCTCGGTTTGCAAGTCTTTTAATAATCAAATTGGCAAGGTTTTCCATATTTAAATACTTGGCACAGGTCAGAGAACATATAATTGGCTACTCCGACGTCAATAATAACTATTTAATAACTCATCAGCTCACGTCGATGAATCTTGTTGACCATTAATAACTCACTAATAACATTCCATCAGCGCAGTAATCAGCCACCACAAAGCCATCGAGTTTAACATAGAACAAGGATCGCTCCTTCATGAGGTGTGTGTGTGTGTGTGTGTGTGTGTGTGTGTGTGTGCATGCGCGAGTGTGTGCATGTGAGCGCGTGCGCGTCGTGAGCAATAAAAGATTGAGGTCATGAGGAAGGCCACCATGAATCATGGCTAATAACCAATCACACAGCATGAAAAAGGGACGGCA
>NC_140292.1:7395447-7460447 GCF_964030765.1 Micromesistius poutassou | reverse complement strand
CCTTCCACCGCTCAATGCCTGGGACCCGGACAGTATACCAGCACCACGCTCATCCATGACATTGAATGTTTTCATTAATAAAACAACAGATGTAATAAATGTACGACAAAAGGGCGTACAGAAGGGCCTCCAGGATCGAGTGGGTGATCCCTATGGACTGAGATGTAGCCCCTCTCTCATGACGGTGGACCAGAGCACCTGAACAAAGTGGGCTAGCCGCTAGTGTGTGCAGTGTAACGAGCCACCGTGATGGACAAAAGATGCTTGCTTTGTCTTCTTCATTGTTTTTGGGTTTGTTGATTTTTATTTCTCTCAAATGTTTGTATTACTTTGTTTTGTGATAAAAACAATGAAACAAAAATGATCGGGATTGTTCTCAGCTTGGGAATTGTACGTCGCAAACTCTGCAATGGGATTTTTCATGTAAGATGCAGAAAAATAAAACCAAAATCAATGTACAGCCTCTCTCTGTGTTTCAACATGCAGATCAATACTCCGTCAAACACCTGACTCTCCATCGTTTACAGCAGACACCCTAGTAGGGTGATTGCTCCGGGGATTCCGATGGCTGTAGCCTAGGCAACACAGTCGTCCACACCAATCTATTAGGATCAGGCTGCTTGCACACAGACACACACACACACACACACACACACACGCACACGCACACACGCACACGCGCACACACAGGCACACCCATTCACCCCGGCGAAACCATCTGCTGCTGCTCAGAGGGGCCGGCCCCAGCCCTCCGCCGGGGCTGAATGGAGGGGAGGGGCCCCTGAAAGGGGACACTTGAGAGGGGCCATGTGGCCGGCACAGAGGCTCTGTGAGGCCGGGGTTGAGGCAGGGGCCAGGCATGGGGAGGTCCGCCCGGGGGGGGGGGGGGGGGGGGGGGATGAATGGGCTCTGAGGAGGCAGTATATCGTGATGAGGGCTATTAAAGACCTACCCACTTGCCCAATTGTGTGTGAGGAGACGAGCACGCACACAATGTGGACGTAGTGCACGGTCCGCAGGCGACGAAGCGTGCACGTGCACGCACGTGGTGGTGGCAAGAGGAGCATGCAAATGGTCACTTTTTGCATGCTTTTTTTTTAGGTTGATCACTATTTTGTCTGCAGAGATTCACCTGCATTGACACACGTATGCACACACACACACACACACACGCACCCAAGCATACACCTTCACATGCTCACACACCTGCAAGTGCACCCACACAGACACATAAAACATGCCAACATACAACACAAAAATATGTATTCGTACTATATCACACAGCAACCATCTCTCTCTCTCTCTCTCTCTCTCTCTCCCCATCACCTACCTTTCTTCCTGTGCTTCATGTCATTATCTGAGCCGGCAGATGGACTGACTGTGAGGATTGGTTGCCAGGGAGATTCTACAAAGGGGCAGAGGTCAGAAGGGATCCAGTCAGAGTTTTTGGGGGTGTTCAGCTGGTCCTGTTGTTTGTTCCACACACTTTTGTGTCCTGACATACTGCTGCTGTGTAGGTTTTTCTCTTATCCGCGAATACCCACAATGCACAGGGGATACTTTAACACACTCCTTGATGAAAGATAGGATTGTGTGTGCCGTGGAGAGTTTACCATTGTTGTTTTGAGTGTACGCTTGGATGTGTGTGCGTGTGTGTGTATGTTTGTGTTCGCATGTAAGAGTGAAAGAGAGACAAAGCGTGTATATGTGGGTCTGTGTGTGTGTGTGTGTGTGTGTGTGTGCAGTCAGAGAGAGTGTGTGTGTGTGTGTGTGTGTGTGTGTGTGTGTGTGTGTGTGTGTGTGTGTGTGTGCGCATGCAGTCAGAGAGAGAGTGTGTGTGTGTGTGTGTGTGTGTGTGTGTGTGTGTGTGTGTGTGTGTGTCTGTGTGTGTGTGTGTGTGTGTGTGTGTGTGTGTGTGTGTCTGTGTGTGTGTGTGTATGCGCATGCAGTCAGAGAGTGTGTGTGTGTGTGTGTGTGTGTGTGTGTGTGTGTGTGTGTGTGTGTCTGTGTGTGTGTGTGTGTGTGTGCATGCAGTCAGAGAGTGTGTGTTTGTGTGTGTGTGTGTGTGTGTGTGTGTGTGTGTGTGTGTGTGTGTGTGGGCGGGTGCGTGCAGCCCAAGAGAGAGTGTGTGTGTGTGTGGGGTGCTGCCAGAGTGACGGTGCGTGTGTTTGCGTGCGTGAGTGTGTAGTTGATAGGCCGGGGGGTCAGAGTTCGGCCACAAGGGCTGGGCAGCTGTTTACCACTGAATGGGTCAACAATAGTTTGGCCTGACACGCAACATGCTGCGCCAAAGTGACTTTGGAGTTTAATTCTACGGCTACAAAGGACCTCCAGAGTTCTGACTCCCCAATCAGAGCCGGCCTTTGATACGCAGCGTGTGCCAGGAACAAAGAGCGCACACACCAAAACCTCCGTGATCTTTAGTTAGCTTGACTTTATTCTACCGATTCGAAGCATCAGATAAAGCCACTAAACACTGTTAGTGCTTATAAATGCAACACTTTAAGCAATATCTCTATCGCTTGCGATGCATTGTTTGACTTCAAGAGGACATGACTAGAACGAACAAGTTCCCTCCCACTTAGTCAACCCTTTGCACGGCTATCAGTTTTATGGACAAGGATATCAGGACGTCTATAAAGGTGTACACTTAACCTGAGGAGAACGATTTGGAGCAGCAGGGCTAGAGGCACCCAGGCCTTCCACAACGCACACCTTAACACGCTTGGAAAGGGGATCCAATGGCTTTGCCGCAGGGCCACTCTGACAGGAAGTCTTTGAAGCAATACCTGTGATGTTTGAGTGATACCACTGTTCACGTCCTGGCCTTATCCCCCCCCCCGCAGAGAGCAGCGTGTTATGCAACACCCCTCCACTCCACAACTCTGCGGCTGATTAATCACGTTCACACTTACTGGCATCAACAGGATTTTGTTTTGTGTGTTTGTTTTGTGAATGGATAAAACGCTGGGGTCTGAGGTTGTAGAAAATCATGATTTTAGTATCCGTCTGACTCTCCCCAAAGGAGGAATATAGTGATATAGTAAGTGTGGTTTAGTTTCAGTCGTAACAGTCACAGTCCACAAGTTAAAAGTACAGACATGCAGTAATGTTATGGTTGAACATAAGGTATTTCAGTCTGTGTTCTAAACTGTTATATGGGGCATTAAAAACACATGTTATTATTGTTATATAATTACATGTTATGTTATTAACCATATAAAACTGCACCTGGTATACCAGGTGCTTTGTTTATACTTTGTTTCTACAGCCAACTGAAATGCGTGCATGAGTTTTATAATCAACATCCTTCTTTGGATTATTAAAGTACCAAGATGTCATTACATTTTGCCGTGTGACTCTGTCCTGTTGAGACTTAACAGCATTAAGCTTCATGGACTATAGCGGGTGATGGGGAACATAGATGCTATTCATTCGCGCTCTGCTTAAAGCTCTGTAAGATCCTTGCTAAAGTGTATTGATTGACTTTAGGATTAAATGGTGTGTTTTGTTCAAAAGCCAGTTGCCTTCTTTAGTTGGGAATGCATCTCAATGTAAACGGGCTGTGGTAAACTAGTCTATACCAGGGCTTGAAAGAAGTTATCAGACATTGCAACATTATTATTTCATGAATTTCTTTTATTTTCACTTCAAAGTACAAAAGATAGAATGCATTGATATTTCTAAGCACCAGAGTGCATTTTCAGTTCAGTATAGTGGCACACTTTCTTTTCACTGTTTTCCAAGACATGTGGAACACCATTTTTCTCATTTTCTTTTTTGCTTTACATAATATTATTTTGCACTCTTTTCTCAGTGTGGCAATCCTAAAGTGAAACCTTTAGGTCACACCAAAGAGAGTGGTTCAACACATCGGTCATAACTTCTGTTGTCATCATTCTAAAGTGAAACCTTTAGAGAATTAAGACAATTCTGGAAAGTGGGAAACATTCGGCCATTCGGCAAGAGAGCGTCTTTAGAAAGTCTTTTCCTATCGACGTCTCCTTCTCAGCACCGCTTCTTCTCCTATGCTGCGGCTGCTTCAACTCGCGACGTCGCGCTCCGCGTGGAACCGCAGAGTGCACGACTCGCTTCTCCTCTTCTCTCCAAACCTCATCCGCACAAAGAATGAGGGTCGCTGTGTCGCTCTCGAGGCATGCCGGACCTCATTCACATAAAGAATGAGAGTCATCTTGGCATGGACGGGACGAGAGACGACGGGCACGGGACTTATGGGCCCCTCGGCGGGGCCCGGCGCCGCGCTATACCTTGACGGGTTTCTCCTCAGGAGTATCCGGTCGTGGTGGGGTTAGAAACGTGTTCATCCTGTTCAAAAGGATGAGTATTCCCATTTTAATGAAGGCTTTCCCGGCGGCGAGCCGGATCAGCGCTCGAAGAGGGCCACCTCTGGCAGCCAGTCGTTCTGCTCGCGGCTCTCCTGGCAGAACAGGTGCAGCTTCTCCAGAGACGGGTCCTCCCACGAGCCGTCGGCGGGGTTCTGATGGAGGAGGAAGCAAAAGGGGGAGGGTTAGTCACGTGACAACTCAGGATGAGGTTGAATGAATGCGGTCAGGTGCTGGTCCAGGAGAACACAGTGGAGGGGGGACCAGGGGTGTGGTGGGGGGGGGGACGTACCGTGATGAGGAGGCAGTGGGCGTCTTCAAAGTGTCCGGCCTTGTCGCCCACGATCTGGGCCAGGCGCTGCATGCTGCTGACCCGCACGATGCTGATCTCGTTGTCGAAGCAGAAGGACTGGATGAGGGTGAAGTGGATCTGCAGGGCGATGTCGCACTCAAAGTCCTCGTCCACGGCCAGCACGCAGAAGGACACGCTGTCCGGATCGCTGCAGAGAGCACAAGGGGAGAACAGACACGTCAGACGCCGTGTTGATGTTTTTGCAGCAGTATGGTTCACTGATGAAAGGTCTGCAGGCATTTTTCGTTTGTTTGTATTATTATTGAATACTTACTCATTCATTATCATGGCACTCTCATAGACTCCAATGGTCAGACGCTCCTCGCTTTGAGCAGAGACAAGAGCTTCCTTCAGGGCTTTGCCAGTAGACTCCATCTTGTATTCAAAGATATTGATCTGGGTTGGTGGTTGGTGTGGAAAGAGATTCGAGAAGAGTGCCGCTGCCAAGAACTCCGCTCTATTTATACCGGGACCCCGGCACGCGCGAGCTCTGTGATTGGCTGTCGGGACAATGGCTCCCGACAGACGCGTGCCTATAGAGAGAAGTTTGGGAGAAAGGGCTGGGGCACGGTTTGGATTTGGATGAATGGATCAAATGTGACCTTTATTCGAGCCCACACATTAATGGCGATAATTTAATCACATGCAACTTTTAGACTCGTGTCTCATTCGAGTCAAGAATTAATTGACGTGTGGATCACTTCCGTCAATTTAGCTTTTACGCTTCAGGATTAAAACAAAGCCAGATATTATGCTATTACACTTTTACACTTGCAGATCTTAATAGAGATTTTTCACTTTCACTTTTGCACTTATGTCTCAAAAACCTCTCAATAATACACACGGTGCACAAAAAGCATCATCAGCATCGTCGATTAATAAATAAATATGTTAGTTGGTGTTGGTAGAGGCCAAGTTATCCAATTTGAAGTTTATATTTGAAATAGTTTGAATATGAAACTGAAATACTTTTCTCTGCCTTGAATGTCGTGCATTGGAGGAGATTGCGGCACGCGCCGCTGTTCGCTATTTTGCATGCGTGGAGCAAGGCCTGACTGGAGGCGCGTGGCATCTGGAGATGACTGTGTCTTTAATCTCTGTGTCTGCATCTCTCGCCATAGCAACCCATCTGTCTGCGCTGGGGGGGGGGAGGTAAGGGTCCAATAGCACGATCACCTGCTGGGCTGTATGGCCGCAGGTCACGACGGTTTGCGTCTATTTACTACTTCTTTATTTTGCTAAAAGAAGACGTATATGCATAAGTGAATTGCGAGATCATTGCACAGACCATGACGCATACCAAGCCAATGAAATAGCCTACCCCAAAACACAACAACAAAATAAGACAATGAGAGTATTGTCTGCGATGTGTGATTACTTATGGAGATACATCTGCATGCACGTCTACTTTAATGGCACCAAATGAAGTAAACGTTCACTGTGTGTAGAAACCCAACGTTTTTTGGGGGGAGCACTTTTCGCCCGTGCCTTAAGAGGATTATGGCCTTTGCTAAATGTGATGTATAGGGGCCCATAGATCAGCCCGGGCCTGCTGCAACACCTGTCGCGCGCCGCCGGGGAGGGGCTCCGTCCGGCAGATGTGGCGCGGGAACAAAAGGTCGGTGTCGGCTTGCACGCGACCGCCCTGATGCCTGGCTGGGTGGACCTATAACCCAGCGCTACAAACGGAGCTTCTGTTGGACTGGAAAATTACTGCGATAGCCTGAAGCATGCCGGCATGGAGTGTAAACAGTTACCAGAAGAACGAGGAAAGTTGTACTGCTGATAAATGTTCCCTGAAAGTAAACCCGCTTGGGTCTGCTGTGTTCCGGCAGCCCTATCTCTCCGAAGTGATCAGCTGTTATTGTGGAGCAAAACACACCTCAAAGCGTCCTGCATGTGTTAACAACTCACACTACACCTGATATCCATCTAATCATGCAATTATGCACGAGTCTGTGTTTATTTTTTAAGATAAGAAGTGTCGCCCAACGTTGATACTTAGCGATGAGTTTGGAGAATAAACATTTTTTTGAAACCTTTCGCATTCAAAACTCTGCACTGAAGTCTGCATGTGGAGACTCGCGCACAATAGAGCAGGACGCCCCGGGGTCGGGGTTGACCCCAGTTAGGGTGTGTGTATGCGTGTGTGTGTGTGTGTGTGTGTGTGTGTGCGTGTGTGTGTGTGTGTGTGTGTGTGTGTGTGTGTGTGTGTGTGTGTGTGTGTGTGTGTGTGTGTATGTGGGGGGGGGGGGGGGGGGGGGGGGGGGGTGTAGTCATAGCGACAGTTCTCCATCTGCTGCCCTGCAAACCACGGAACAATAGTGCTGAATCAATCACCGCCGACCTGTTTCGCCTACTTTAATTACGCAGCAGAAGGCCGGCTGCACAAGTAGGAGAACTCTAAATAAAAATAGAACCTGCAAAGTTAGTTGAATTATTCTAAGAGATTATTATATTTGAGAGCTTATTGGTTCTTGAAAACGCAGAGAACAAGTGCATTTCAGTAAATGCAGCCTAAAGGTCTGTGCGTAAAAGTCATGCGTATTTATCAAAGGAAAAAAATGTAATGTATTCAAGAGTTTATTATAACGTTTCAAACGTTACCATCGAATCGATGTGTGCTTAACGCATAGCAATGAGTCATTATCACCTAAGAAAGAATTTCAAAATGAAAGTTAACCAGCGAGTATCGCTCTGCGTAATCAAACTCGATACACGACTTTCCTCCGCTGTCGAGAGTTACCAAACAAAACAAGTTTCTGATCACGACAGCTGATGGTCACGTGGTCTGGACTGGAGGTGGTGCGTTGCGCACGCCCGGCATTCTGGCACGCGCTGTACATTTGCATTTGCATGGCCGATCTGATAATAGAGGCTTCTGCGCGCACAATGGAGCGCGTTTTGGAGCCAGCCTCTGGTGCTACAGATGGCAGCGCACACCTGCCTCTGTGGCTCGAGCCGAGGGGGGATGGCGGGTGGGGGGCTGGGGTCAGCTTCTGCACACTTTCTGAATAATGCGACTATACTCACTTTCACCAAAACATAGTCTGCGTTATATTTCGTATAATGCACAACAACATGTTATGCGATTCACGCGATTAAATGCTTGCATCTCGTCTCAGATATTTGTGATAAGTATATGTTGTTGTTGTTATTATAACACACAACTATGACTAAAACCACCCTCTTAACCAAAACAAACAGTAGAAATGCACATTACAAATCCTAAACAAAGTTTAGTTTATTTGGTGCAAAATGTATCCATTTGCAGTGCGCATCTTTGACATTGCTATTCCTAATTCAAACAGCAGAGACGTACCATACACGTATTAAGTTTATATACAAAGTGTTTCCAGCCACACAAAACAGCTCGGAGACCGAACGTGGCGCAGTGACCCCATCCCTATCAATCTGCCACGAGCCACGGTGTGACAATAGCATTAGCATACCAATACACACACACACCACCCTCACCAGCCAATCACAGCGCAGCCCTTTCAGGGGCCGCACGAGCTTGAGAGTATAAAGAGGGCGTCTTGCTAGGATTCAAGTCACTCTGCTTTTTCGGATACATCCCCTCCGACGACACTCAGAAACTCACTCAAACTTTCGCTTCATCTCCCGAGGACTACCTTTGCGCATCATCATCACTATGACTCTTGAGGAAGTGATCACCGAGCAAGCCTCCGTGGAGCGCGCGGCCCAGGGCCACGGCGCGTCTCTGGAGGAGGCTCTGCTGTCCGCTCAGGACAACGACTGCCTGACCGTGGGCGTGTACGAGTCCGCTAAGATCATGAACCTGTAAGTACACGGGCCTCGCGTTCACACCACACATCCACCTGTTTTCATTTTGTGTGCTGCTGTTCGTGTGGTGTTTCTAGATGCTAAATTCTATGTTTTTCTTTTTTTTGCACAGTGATCCGGACAGCGTGTCCTTCTGCGTGCTGGCCGTGGACGAGGACTTTGAGTGCGACATCGCCCTGCAGATCCACTTCACCCTCATCCAGTCCTTCTGCTTCGACAACGAGATCAGCATCGTGCGGGTCAGCAACGTTCAGCGCCTGGCCCAGATCGTGGGCGACAAGGCCGGACACTTTGAAGACGCCCACTGCCTCCTCATCACGGTACGTCCCCCCCCCCACACACACACACACACACATACACCCCTGGTCCCCCCTCCACTGTGTTCTCCTGGACCAGCACCTGACCGCATTCATTCAACCTCATCCTGAGTTGTCACGTGACTAACCCTCCCCCTTTTGCTTCCTCCTCCATCAGAACCCCGCCGACGGCTCGTGGGAGGACCCGTCTCTGGAGAAGCTGCACCTGTTCTGCCAGGAGAGCCGCGAGCAGAACGACTGGCTGCCAGAGGTGGCCCTCTTCGAGCGCTGATCCGGCTCGCCGCCGGGAAAGCCTTCATTAAAATGGGAATACTCATCCTTTTGAACAGGATGAACACGTTTCTAACCCCACCACGACCGGATACTCCTGAGGAGAAACCCGTCAAGGTATAGCGCGGCGCCGGGCCCCGCCGAGGGGCCCATAAGTCCCGTGCCCGTCGTCTCTCGTCCCGTCCATGCCAAGATGACTCTCATTCTTTATGTGAATGAGGGCCGGCATGCCTCGAGAGCGACACAGCGACCCTCATTCTTTGTGCGGATGAGGTTTGGAGAGAAGAGGAGAAGCGAGTCGTGCACTCTGCGGTTCCACGCGGAGCGCGACGTCGCGAGTTGAAGCAGCCGCAGCATAGGAGAAGAAGCGGTGCTGAGAAGGAGACGTCGATAGGAAAAGACTTTCTAAAGACGCTCTCTTGCCGAATGGCCGAATGTTTCCCACTTTCCAGAATTGTCTTAATTCTCTAAAGGTTTCACTTTAGAAATTTAATGATGACAAGATGAATATTGAAAAAAAAAAAAAGAATTCTGAACACATTCTTAACTTATAATGCGTCTAAAGGTTTAACTTTAGAACGTTGAATTAGCCTTTTGTTATAATAAAATAAGAAATAATAATAATTAAAAAAATAAAAATAAAGAACTGTTATCTAGCCAATATTTAAATGAGCAATGTTTTCAAGAAAATTAAATATTAGAAACCTAATAGGCCAACTATACACACTTTGCTATTGTTAAAGTTTTAACAAAAGAGTTGTGGTGGCCTAAATTGTAACTGAACGATGTCCAATAAAACATAAAATGTATTTCTTTGTTACGTGTGCTTACTCTACATAAATTAGCATTTATGACACTGCAGTAAAAACAGTGTGTGTGTGTGTGTGTGTGTGTGTGTGTGTGTGTGTGTGTGTGTGTGTGTGTGTGTGTGTGTGCGCGCGCACGCGCGCGTGCGTCTGACGCGTGACGCTTCGAAAATCTCTGAAAGCACAGAACTCGTCCAATTTGCATATGAGGCTCCAAGGCTTGTCATCTGCGTGCTGTTGTCTAAACGATAGCTCCGCCCACTTTGAGGCGCTCATCTGAATGTGAATAGAGCGCGCACAATAGCAGCGCGCGGCCGGCTGTCAGACCCCAGCGCGCCCCAGTCCGCACACAGAGCGCCTATTGTCTCGCGGGGCAGATGTCTTCGAAGCCACGCCGCGCCATCTGCCGTCCCGTGCAGATGGTGGTGGGCTGATTCGCACTCGCTCACACAAATGCACGCACACAATAACAGGGAATGGGTCTGTCTGGTTTTGGCCGGTTCTATTGAGGTCATCGTCTGGGGTCGGACGGCTGCTGCTAGACCACTGCAGTCTTGCAGCAGAAACACTAAAACACTTTGCTAAAAACTTCACAAGTAGTGCACACGTTGCATGGACTAATCAAATGCACGCTTGTTTTATGAAAGTGTGCACTTTCTTAAAAAAAGTTTAAAAAAAAATTAAAAAAAGACCCCGACAAACAAAGCATTTGCTTTATTGTGCATACATGGGTTACGTTTTCAACCAACCAACCATAGTAACAAATCAATCATTCAAATCGTTGTCAGTGCAGTTCCCAAAGTTTTGGAAACATGTTTTGAAACATGTATACCCTTTTTGGTGTGATAAACAAAGATACGCCACAGACATAAATGTATCTCATGAGGCACTTGGTTCTTACTGAATATTGTGAAGGATAAGGAACCCGCAATTAGCAGAAACACATCAGTCTATCTAATTAAATACACATTCAATCATTTCCATTATTCTGCGCCAAGAAAAACATTCTTCATTATGCTGACACACAACTATTAGCGCTGTAAGATATATTTATTTGGTTAAAATGAGTGTTAAATACTCAGACAGCGATCACTGACATAGTGTGTTTCTCCCAGTCAGTAGCATGGGTTCTCCCAGTCCATCAGCTCTGCGGTAAACACAAAACACTTTTTGAGGTATGCCGTTCCCACTTCATCCAATCAGGAGAGAGAACTCCACCAGGGGTCGGTCCTCTCTGCTCGTTCATGTACAGGCAGCCGGGGTTTCAGTGATGACTGATGGTAGCGGAGCAGGCGAAGCTATACCGATGACAGGGCGCCCAGAAACCATATCAAGTGGAGAATAAAAAAAAACATTGAAGGAAAGAAAGCTGCCAGGAAAAATAAAACATGCGAGACCAGCGTTTACGGTGACGTATGGCAGCGACGACATTGCTTACAGCGGCTTGAAAGCACAAAAAGTGCAAGTGTAGAATCAAATTCCGACTGTGACGTGGATCAACATTTTACATTTACATGTAGGGGATTTTGCAGGAGGAGCCGGGGAGCGAACTCGCAACCTTCCGGTTACCAGTCAACCCGCTGTACCTCCTGTAGCCTCCTGTCCCTATTATATACTTCCGCGCCCCCCCCCCCCGCCTAAGCTCAAGAAACCACGCAGAACTTGGAGGTGTGTCTGAGGCCCCTGTAGGCCTTGAGCCCCTCCCTCTTGGGGTCCCGCACCATGCCCCTCACCACCGGTACCGTCTCGCAGCCCCGGCTCCTCTGGGTGCGGTGCAGCAGGATCCGGTACACGCCCGTCACCGGGCTCCGGCTGTTCCGGGGGGCCCCCTGCTGGCTCCCCACCTGCTCCGGGGCGAAGCCCAGCTCCTCCAGCCCCGCCCGCACCTCCTCCTCCACCTCCTGCTCCTCCTCCCGGTCCTGCCAGCCCGGCTGCACCAGGCCCCGCAGCGGCCACGGGAACTCCACGGGCAGCAGCCAGTCGCAGCCCAGCATCTGGTCCACGGCGTGGCGCTCGGCGGGCAGGGGCCTCAGCATGCCCTTGATCAGCCGCTGGCAGGGGCCCGGCACCCAGGGCGGCACGGCGTAGGAGCCGTCCAGCACGCAGCGCCGCAGCTTGCCCAGCGTGTCGGCCCGGAAGGGCATGGTGGCGGTGGCCATGAAGAAGAGCAGCACCCCCAGGGCCCACACGTCCACGGGGGGCCCCAGGTAGCTCTCGTCGCGGAAGAGCTCGGGCGCGGCGTAGGGCGGCGAGCCGCAGAAGGTGTCCAGGGCGCGGTCCTGGGCGGGGACGCGCGTGCTGAAGCCAAAGTCGGCCACCTTGACGCAGCCGCGCGCCGTGAACAGCACGTTCTCCGCCTTCAGGTCCCGGTGGATGATGAGGTTGTTGTGCTGCACGTGGGGGGGGGGGAAGGGGGGGGGGGGGGGCATGCACACGCACGCAGGCGTAGACACACACACATGCGCACGCACGTGTGCATGCAGACACGCGCGCGCACGCATGCACACATGCACACACTCACACAAATGCACACGCATGCACACACACACATGCACATACGCATGCAAACAAACACACGCATGCACACGCATGCACACGCATGCACAAACACACACACACACACACACATGCGCATGCACACATGCACACACAAACACACGCACACATGCATGCACACACACACATTCACATGCACACACACACACACAAGCGGACAGGAGGAGGTTATTGGTGTAGTGGAGGGGGGGTGGGGGGGGGTGGTGGTCCCTGAGTCCTGAAGCATAATGAACCTCGTGTTTCTTTTGGAACCCAAGGTGGCGCAGAGCAAACTGTAGGTCAGTTAGGTAGGGTAAAGATCAGGTCTAATAAATGTGAAAGTATGTAGACATCCTGGAGCAAAACGCCTGTGGCCTGCTCCTAAACAACATGAACCTGTATTCCCTGTAATTCGCTCTGGATAAAATGGGTTTGCTAAACGAATAAATACCAAACAGCGGAACGGTTACAATAGCCATTTCTACCAGTAAGTAGAATTATTTCTAACTACCACGACGATAAATAACAACTTTTGCATCCCTTACCAAATACTTGATGGCGAACAGGATTTGCGCGAAGACCACCTTGCAGCAGTCGGGGGCCATCTTGCCGCGGTCGCAGATGCGGGTGTGGAGGTCCCCGCCGCCGGCGTACTCCAGCACCAGGTAGAGGCGGCAGGGCGTCTCCACCACCTCGTACAGCCGCACCACGTTGGGGTGCTGCAGGCCCTCCGTGTTGGAGATCTCCCGGGACAGCAGCCGCTGGGCCTGGCCGTCCATCCGCGTCTTGTCCAGGATCTTCAGGGCCACCTTGTCTGGGGGGACGGGGGCCCAGAGAGAGAGAGAGCGAGAGAGAGAGAGAGAGAGTGAGAGAGAGAGAGCAGGGGTCATGGGGTGTTGGTGGACAGGACACACGGAATGGACTTATTGTTGTTCCGAGATTCTTCCAGTCTCCTGTTTATATTCCCACATATCGTTTGCCTCATAGCGTAATTGCTAAGTCATATTTTGGCCAAATTGTGATATCTAACTTAACTGTACTCTCCTAATGCTGCTGATTCAGTGTGTGTGTGTGCCTCATTGGCTATATCCTAAGCCAATCAGAGTGCTTTTTACATTCCATAATCACTATCTGCAACTATTTGAGTCATCTAGTCATCTGTTTGACTCAGGCATCTTTGACGCTAAATACAAGATGAACCTTAAAATATGACTTATGCAATCATGCTATGAGGCTGTATTCCTAAATTTCAATTGATACATTCCTCTATTCCTCCACTTTTCTGATCGCTACTCACGTGTCGACCACTGAAGGTAGAGGCTAAGAACAGGTGAGCTTCAGCAGTTGACCATTGCGTTCATAAACACGTTTCCGATCGCCGTCGTCGCTCTCCAGTCCTACCTTTGGTGAGGGCGTGGAAGGCAAGCTTGACCCGTGAGAAGGTCCCGTAGCCGATCTCCCCGCGGACCTTGTAGAAGCCCACCCGGCGTCCGATGATGAGCTCCTTTATCACCTTCTCGTCGGTGCGCATGGCGCTGGTCAGCCGCTTCAGGGGGGTGGACGGCGGGCCGTCGCCCGGGTCCTCCTCCTCCGGGCCCACGTCGGAGCCGTCCGTCAAGCTGCACATGCTGGGCCCGCGCCCGGGCGGGGCGGCCGACACCTGGTACTGGTCTCCCGCCATCTCACAGTTCCCAGGTTCATGTCATCTGCGGGCGGCAGGGTCGTGAGGACCAGGGGGGGTCAGGGGTCAAAGTCAGGGCTTCAATGAAGACTTTGGTCGAGTGAGTGGAGAGGTCAGTCAGGACGTCGAGCGTTGCTCAAATGTGACCACAATCAAAAGTGAACGATGTGAGATGTGAGTGGAAAGTACATTGCATGTCTACATGGGATTCCTGTTTAATGTAATTATGCTACGTCTCATCAACCCCATTTACAGAAAAATGAAAATTACAATGTATTATATGACATGAAACAATGACGTGAACTATACAAAAGTGTGTCATAATATGGAATTATTAAGAATCACTGAATTCATAGATAGGTCTTCATAAAATCCTTCATATCGATGGAGGTTTTGTGCAAAAAACAAAGCATTTGCACAACTTTGTTTCCCTTGATGCAATGCATTTGATCGATGACACATGATTGAATCAAAACACAATAGTGATTCAGCTCATTCATGAATACTCCCAATACACACATTTGTGGAAAGAAAAAAAGGAAATACGTTTTCAAAGGTACCAATAAGATTCAATAAATGACAATCAATAAATCAAAGCATTCAATCAAAGCATCCCACTAAACTACAGCAGGGTCAATGTTTAGCTGCATTGTACCGTTCTTACCGTATCCTTTTCCAAGTAGACTCTGAGTCCCAACGGACGTCTTAAGAAATCCATGGGAAACTTAAGTCCACCGCTCAGAAGAACCGGGTGCCGGATCAAACGGGACAGCGTCACGGCGCTACACCGTAACACGGGACACACAGATGCCCTGGCCAAACCAGCTATCACTTCCCACTGTACAGGACAACTTCCCAGTGGTCCCAGCACATCTCATTAGCATCAACATAAGACACACACTCTCGGTCCTTCATCCTTCCCACCACACTCACCTCTACCTCCTCCCGCTCTCTCTCTCCCTCTCTCTCTCTCTCCCTCTATCTCTCTGAGTGTAGGGATTAAGTTGTTACCATGCGCTTTAATCCACACTCTCTATTTATCTCTCCGTCTCAATCCTTTTCGCACAAAACGCTAATATAATGGAGCAGGAATGCGACCGATGCAGTCCTGCAGATTAGTATCATGGAATGCACAGATACACACACACACGCAAAAAAAACAAGAGGTGTCAGAGCCAGGGGCCGTGTCTGTGCTTCACCGGTGCTCCGTCTCTGCGGCTTGAGCCCTGGTAGTAGGGTGAGCCGCGCGGCGTGGATGAGACGTTACATAAGATCGTTAACTTGTGTTCCCATCGGGATAAGCACACTTGTGACCTGATTAGAGCGGGTAAAGGGCTTAGAGGAGAGCAGCTAGCCACCGAGGGCCAACTCCCTTCAGGATCCGAGAGCCGAACTGGAGACAGTTACTGGGAGGGCAAGCCTTACTGGAAATCAGTCACGATTCGCTGCATCCATGGTCTCTAATCCATGGTCCTTTTAAGATTTAAGATTTAAGTTTCTAAAATGAAAATGTCCAAATCACCATGGACATGCAAAAACGTAGGCCTACTGTTTTGTAGGTATCACAATGGAATATTGGTTTCAATAAATAGGCAAATAAATACATTACAAAAAGGACATTACATGATTATCTTGTCTAACATGTAAATGCAGAAACATTTTACATTGTGATATAGGCGGTGCCCCTCCCCACCTAAATACTTCCTACGCCCTTCGTCTTTGCCGTTTTTTAGGAATATTATTTGAGTTCAGATAGTCTGGGATGTGACAAGTGTTTCCCTATACTACACAAACACTAGAATTACCTGGAATGTTTCAATGTTGTTGTTTTTTATTGGGTAGGAACAAGGCAGAACATATCATAGTCATCGTTAATAAACACTGAACCCAATCCCACCTTCTTAAAAAACAAAGAAAGTGAAACATGGTACCGATGACAGTAATGATTTGACTGAAAACACACAGACACACACACACACACACACACACACACACAAACACACACATACAAACACACTCTCTCACACACAAACACACACACATAAAGGCATTGTTTTGTCTCCTTTTAGAGTTTGACTAGCCCTCCACTGACAATCAATGAAGAATACATTTGTGATATTGCCAGCTAACCCTATTGAACCTAGCCTCCGTGTTCTTACAAGGTCAGCATTAGTCTTGCAGTACAACACACTACTAATTAAGTCAATTGGCATTAATGACTTGATCCTTCTGACATGCTGGGAGTAATTCCGTTTGTTCTCCGATTGGATTACAGCCGATACAGGGTCATAGAGGAGGACTGGCCCCGTCACGGATAAACTGGTCCTGCATGAACCTGTGACATTACGTCCACCACCTCATCCATAAAACCATAAAACCGAACCATAAACATCTGAACACCGCGAGAAACAGCCTCACAAAGTAAATAAAGACATTTCAAAAGTCATTCAAAAAAATGTATACACATAGTTTCGACAATTTTCAATGGGATTTGCACTGACATGGTGGGATGGGTTATTGTACGGGCTGGGGAGGGACGGCTACATCCTCCTCCTCTTGAACAGTCCGTCTGTGGGTCCGCTGGTGCACTGCTGCTGCTGCTGCTGCTGCTGGGCCTCCAGTTCCTGGACTCTCTGGCGCAGAGCCATGATCTCCCGGTCTTTCTCCTCTTGCATGAAGTGCAGCTTCTAGGAAACCACAAAAGCACTTAATCACTTGTGTCCTCTAGTGAAGACACGCAAGACACACACAGACGCGCGCGCGCGCACGCCTCCGCATGCCCCACTGCATGCACGCATACACAGGCCTGCATGCACGCACACACACACACACACACACACATACTGTTTATATAACCATGTGTGCTTTCTTATCATTTGATATATCCCACTAATTAGTCAAATACATTTGATAAGCGCAGACAAACAGGGATCAACAGGAAGACCGACAGACACAAGGCCTTGCATAGATAGACAGAGAGACAGACAGATCACCCTCTTGAAGATGTTGTGGTGGACGGAGCTGGGGTTCTGCTGGGTCTGCTGCTGACTGCGCTGGGCTGAGTTCTGAACCTTGGCGAGCGTAGCACCAAACTAACAGACACAGAGCAATGTTAAACACTCCTCTACTGTAGCATGTACCGTAGCTATGGGACGCAAACCATACCCAACACATCAAACGTCTCCCACACAGACTCTCTCATGCATCTCTCTACATTGCACAAGCAAAAACTAGCAGCATCTTTGAACTTCAATGCAACAAAGTATTTGCAATTGTCTCTGTGAGTTACTGTTTGATTCAAGCGTATGGCGTGTGACTTGAGGTTTCACCTCCATTCGGAGCTTGAGGAGCTGGTTTTGTGTCTCCTTCTCCTGGTTCTTCAGCGTGTCCTTCATGCGCTGCAGTTCAGCCTCTTTGCTCTCCAGAAGACCCGCCAGCTCTGCATCTTTAGTTTCCACTGTGAAAAGGGCAAGGCCATGATGCCACATCACCTCAAAGGCTTGACAGTTCTGTGTAGGTAGTTTTTCTTCACAATTGTAGGGATGGGCGATAATTCAGTTTTTTTTTTATTGTTTGACCATTCAAAAGAAAATATTTGACCATCAAATTGTCAAGATACAGGTCCTGGTCCTTATACCCAGTTGGTCAAATGGTAAAAATAAATTACGAGGAGAAGATATGGCCTCAAAATGATAAAAATGTGTGGTTTGAGGAAAGGAGGACGACAAAATGAGTTTTATTCTGTTACCATACTTTAAATGTCAACATACTTCAATGTAATGTTCCCTCGGAGAGTTAAAGACAGTCGGATTGATAACTACTGACATCAATGATTCCTTTAGTCATTTATCAAATGACGTTTGCTGCTTATAGCTTGAATAATGTAAATTCTAACTTTTCTGTTTCGGATCATTCATGTTCAGTTTTCTGGACTGGTTGTCAGAAAAATATATATCTAAGCATCACTTTTGAACACGAACATTTGCTGTTAGAATACCTCTGGATTTCTCAACAGGATATATGCAGTATCCACTGTGTAACTTTAATAAACATAACAACAACCGTGTGTGTATGTGTGTGTGTGTGTGTGTTTCTGTGTTTTGAGAGTACGGTAGTTCATAGTAATAAACCGTTGTTGGAAGATATGCCTCAGTTCAGGTTCAAGTCACAAAAACAGCTCCATCTACAGGCATCTACAGACATGTTGCGCTCGGTAGCGTCCCTACTTTGCTTCAGGACGTCCTGCGTCTCCCGCTGGCATTGCTGTTTGGCCGTCTCCAGCGCCCTCTGGTGGCGCCTTTCCTCTACTTCCATAACACCCAATAGCTTCTGTACTTCACCATCTTTCTCCTGGAAATATCACCACGCACGTTAGTTCTACGAACATTTATAAAAAATAATTGTGGCAGCATACTAACATTCTGGTGTTGGATGTTTTAAAAAGCTAAGCAAAGCCTTAAATATACCTATAAGTAATTTTAGTTGTACCATTTGTGTAGAAAAAAAAATGCTGATTTAAAATAATTTTATTTTTCGAATGACAGAACTGCTATTTTTAAGTAAAATGAAAAAAGGATGTCTATGTGCTGTGTAAATTATTCATACATCTTCCACATCCTTACCGCAATTTTCTTCTCGTTCTGTCTTTTCATTTCAGCCATTTTGTCCTTCAAACTGTCGTTAACGTCTGTCAGTAAGATTATTTAGATCACAAGTTAATTCAATATTGTGATGTCATCATTTATTTTATTATGATTTAAATTAATGTGTGTTTTATGTGTGCTATCAAGCAGTGGGCAGAGGTTCCACCTCTGAGGTTGTACTGCTGCTGAAGCGTCTCCTGGACTGTGTTCACCGTGGCCAGAATACCGTCTCTCTCTGCAACACAAGCCATATGGATCAAGTCACTGTTTTGATGTTGCTTAAAAGTCAACAGCAATGGAAGGGGAGACTGCAATAGTTGACTTTTTCCTCTATCGGTAGTTTCCTTGGTCCACCATCAGGAGGAGACATCCTCCCATAACAGACACACAGTGTACATTAAGGTACCCTCTATCAGACTTCTCTCTTTGAAGAGGGAGAACTTCAGGGTCCGCTGAGCGTCATCCAGCTTCGCCTCCAGCATGTTGTTTTCGCCGATCTTTCTGCAAATTGTCTATTACAAATATAAAGAATTCGACTCTCAAAATAGCTTCATACTAGGCTATTCTTATATAGTTATGATATTCTAATCGTAGACTATAACTCCATGACCCGTTGTTACCTGTTCCAACAGAGTGAAACAGCCCATTAGTTTCTCAATATCGACACACGTTAACTTTGACATCTTGGAAAAGTGTTGGTCCAAGAAAAAAAGAAAATCGTAGCTTTTGTTTTTATTTTCAATAGACCGATTGCTATTTGTGCTAGCTTATCAGAAGCTATATATACACCATACGCTATCTGACTTTTCACCATCCAATCACAGACAAGGGTCCAAACCGTGTACACCAATCACAGATCACTCTCTAAACCACTGTGAAGACGGCACAAGGAGTTTATTTGCAAAGATAGTGAACTACAATTTTAAACAGGTTCATCACATTCAATCGCACTGTGATAAGTCAGAGTGATGCAGCAGTATATCCTACATATTTAAGTATAACTTAAAAAATTCTGTCTAAACTTTTTAAAGGTGTGACTTAAGAGGTTTAGCTTTAAATGTTATAATAAACAAGAGGTGGCCTATTGCCTTTTTAAAAAATATATTTTATGAGATACAATATACTTGGCCCAGTTAAGAAAACAGTAAAAAATATATATAAAAAAACACCCAACCAACACACTTCACAATGTATTTTTTTTTAATCCTCACCAGAGGTCGCTACCTCTGGTGAGGCTACAACGAGACAATCTTTTTTTGTTTTACTTCAGGGCAAATTAGGAAAAATCGAACCAGACCAGTTTCAAACAAGTACAAACAAAGTCATTCCCTGGGTTATATCTGTATTTGTGTGGACTGTACATTTCCCCCCCTAAGCAAAACAGTTGTGTAAGAGGATGAACCAGACCACCTGGAGTGGTTGCGTTGAACACTTCACAACTGACACATTAAGTGGCCCTGTGGCATTCCACGGGGTGCACGGTCCTCCCACCAGAGCACCCAGCTCATAACCTTCATTCTTCTGTGACAGCGGTAGTGTCGCCCTCCTCCTCCAGATGGCGATAGAGAGTCCAACGGTGGGGCCACGAACCACGGCGCCAAATGTTACCGACCACACCGTATCTTCAACACAAATCGGCTGCCAAGCCAACACATGGAAAAACACGTCCACCAATCTAGGGCGTGATGTCCCGCAAAAGGTCGGGGGTCAGATAGCCCTCGGGCGTCGGCACAGACTTGGGCGTGCACTGCCAGGCGGCGGGTGTGTTGTTGGGCCTCAGTAGCAGGCTGTTCTGCTTGTCCACGCCCTCCACCAGGGTGTAGCTCAGGGGCGGCGCGGCCGTGTAGGCCCCCGGGTCACAGCCCTGGTAGTCCCCGCAGGGCAGGGCCGACGGCGCCACGCCCGGCGCGGGGCCTGGCACGGGGCCCGGCGCGATGCCCGCTTCCCCCGCGCTCGCCTTTCCCGCGTCCCGCTCCGAAGAGTACCCCCAGGCCTCCGTGGCGTCCGCCATCACCACCAGCCGGAAGTCGACCTTTGCGCTTCCCTTCTCCTTCTCCTCCCGCTTCTTCTTCTCCTCCACCTCCTCCTCTTCCTCCCCCTCCTCCTCCCCAGCCGTGAGGACCACCTCTCCGGAGCGGTGCACGTGGCTCACCTGGGTGTACAGGTCCCCGGCGGGGGGCCCCACGGGGCTCCGGAGCTGGGGGCCTCCGAGCGGCTCCCGGGGCGTCCAGACGGAGGGGTCCTGGACGGGGCCCTGGGGGCCCCCGAGGGGCTCGCAGGAGGAGGAGGAGGAGGAGGAGGAGGAGCGGCCGTGGTGGGACGGGCCGTCGGAGCAGCAGCAGCTGTCCCGGCCCGAGTCACTGTCGTCCCGGAGGCCCGGGGGGGAGAGGGGCGTGCGGGCGGAGGAGGAGCCGTCGCCCCCCGTGCCGCACGAGCCGCCGCCGCCGCCCTCCTCCTCCTCCTCCTCCTCCATGTCCAGGTCGATGAACTCCACCCAGGGGTCGCTCTGGTCGCTGGACTTCAGGTCGGCGTGCGCCCCCAGGACGGACATCAGCTCCGACAGCTTGCCGTTCTGCCCCCGCACAAGAGTCAAGAGTTAAACCCAGAAGTGACATCTATGTATCGATCTGTGTGTGTGTGTGTGTGTGTGTGTGTGAATTGCACTGTTTCTTGTATGTTGTATGATATATGTGGCCTGTGTATGCATATGTATGCATTGGCTATGTGACAGCATTGGAGTCCAAGACAAATTTCCCCCCAAGGATAATAAAGTGTATCTTATCTTATCTTATCTAGTTTGATTTTTTTTATATATGTAATATAAATCAATTACATATATAATTATCATTATACAAACTGACTATGTGAGGTATATTGCGCCTTGCTTAAGCATAAGTTTAAGCTCAAAACCTTTTGGATCTATTTTGGATGTAATTGCATTCCAGAATAGTTAAGTCAATTTCCTACTGAATTTTCTTACAGCTAGCCATTTTATTTAATTTTTAAATTTAATTTTAAATTTGTTTGCAACACAGTAGTGCAGTGTGTGGACGGACCTTGAGTAGTTCTGGGTCAATCCCTCTGATTTTAGGTCCAGGAACAGGGGGCAGGAGGATAACCATCAATCTAAATGAAGTACAGATACATTCATATTGGAATACTATCAGGAACTTCAGGTCATTTTGTGGATACCTTACATCATACACAATGCTTTTAAAGAAATCTTGCAAAAGTACACTTTAAATAACATACCTATAATTAAGATGTAAATCACTAAATTCAATGCCCAGAACGCAGAGTGTGTCTTACCTTTGTTGCATGACCAACATTAGAACGCCAATGAAGCACAAGGCAGCGAAAATCAACAGGATGGCAATAGGGAATCTAGAGACTGAGAATGAAAAACAAACAAACACAGGAGGTTACAATAGAAATTCTACCTTTATAATAATAATAATAATATATCTTTATAATACAGATGAATAAAAACATTCAACACCGCTGCAATTTTTCATATTTACAGAGTACTACTATACTTCATACGTCAACTCTGTCTGCCTGAAAAAGTTGGACTTTGCAAACAGATTTGACGTCGGAGACTGACATCTTTTTTTCAAAACGTGTATGAAGCAGTATTCTCTCATAGCAAATAGCTTAGTTCTCTCTTATTAGAGCAGCAGAGCGTGACACTATCGCTTGGCGTAGATAAAGAAAGAGAAACAAATTGTATGGTTCACCTTTGGAGGCGACACGGATGAACAGGGAGTCGCTGAAAGCTCCAAACTCTTTGGAGGACAGCGTCTTAGACCTCACTCGGACCTCGTGGTCGACGTTGGTCTGCAGCCCATAGAGTGAGGTCACCGTGTTCCTCTGAAGGTCTTTCTGTAAGAGGAGCCGAGGAACAAACTTCACCTCCTGCTTTCCAATAACCCGGGGTAAAGGTTGTGTCCTCAGCTTAACCATTAGCTCTGAGAGCGGGCCCGGGCACAGGGACAACAAAGGTCATGAACTTTGGTTTCAAGTCCTTCAAATCGGAGGAAAATCCTAGTTTCAACGGAACTCTAATCAGTTTGAAACCAAACACCCTCATTTTTCAGGACACTTAACAGATCTTAAAATCAAATTGACAACAATCAACATCCCAGACATCGAAAGCGTGAACTCGATCGCCGATCCGGACGCCCACCGAGTGCCAGGTGTCGGCGTCCCCCTCGCGGTGCTGCACGTCGTACTGGAGCGTCATCCAGCCCGTCTTGACGTCGGCCGTCTGCGGGGCCTGCCAGCTCAGCCTGACGTCGAAGTGGTTGCCGCTCAGGGCCACCGTCAGCAGGGTCCAGTTGAGCTCCACAGGCGGGTCGGGTTGAACTGGAGGACGGTGAATAATGTGAGTGAATAAGAGGGAACGAAAGAGGTTGGAAAAGTGGAACAGTTGAACGGTGACGTTTAGAATATATCTTATAGGCCTATATTGTTGATGAAATATTTATGTAATGGATTTGATCAATGTTTGTAGTCGTTTTTTTAGAAACTGTGACAATTCTGGTTAAGTGGGACTATTGTGGTCTAAAGAATATGTTGAATATTTTTGTCAAGTAAGAAGATATACTCCTACTAAGACTACTACAACTACCTCTACTACTACTACTACACCGACTACTAACAACATCAACAATAATAAGATAAACAACAATAATAAGATAAACAACAATAATAAGATAAACAAAGGTCCCATGGCATGAAATTTTCACTTTATGAGGTTTTCTAACATTAATATGAGTTCCCCTAGCCTGCCTATGGTCCCCCAGTAGCTAAAAATTGTGTTAGGTGTAAAACGAGCAGTAGGTATCTTGCTCCGCCTTTGAAAAAATAACGCTCAAACGCGCAGATTTGGGATCTGGCATGTCGTCATATGGGGCCCAAATTACCTCCCATTTCTCTGCTTGGCCCGTCCAGAGAATTTGGCCCGCCAATGAGACAATGAGCTAGGACCGTGAGTGCGCCACATGTGTGTGTGAAAACACACTGTAACGCAAGTGTTCTTTGTATTTTGGATAACCGTTCTGCTGTTGGTGTTATGGCGCATAACACGCAACACAATAACGCAAGCTTGTTGTGTTCAGTGTTCCACTGTAAACACTAGCGCATGGTACCGTGGCCGCAAGCTGCTCAGGGCCACACCCCCACCCTCCACCTTGACCCGCCTCTAAAAACGGCGCGTTTGTGGAGCGCTCATTGTGGGACTGGCTCGTAGTGGCTGTAACTCTGCACCAAGGCAGAATTTCTTGAACGTCTTCAAGTACTGCATTACTAACAGCTATATTAAAGCATCCATAAAATAGCATGCCATGGGACCTTTAAAATGATATGAGACCACATTTCCGAAACTGCATTTCAGCATATATACATAACATATAACTGTGTTATATAACTGCACTATATACTGTATATAAATATTTTTTTATAGAAAACAAAAAAAAATGAACACGGATCCAACAGCAGGTTTGTGAAGCCCGCTGAAGAAGAGCTCCCGGCTCACCGATCTCCTCGATGGGGAAGGAGTCCTCGTCGTAGAGGACGGCGCGGTCCCGGGAGAAGAGCTGCACGCTGTAGTACGTCCAGATGCTGGTGTGGTTCTCACTGAAGTAGCACTCGCTGGTGCCGGGGGGCCCGTACTGGGGGCACTCTGTGAGGGACTGGATACTCCTGCGGGGGGGGGGGGGGGCGGGCGGTCGGGAGAGACATGGCTGAACGGTGAACGGACTGGGAGAGGACTGGTATATGTGTTCTTCATTATCTGCCGTGTTGTTTTTTTTGCAAAACAACACCAAAAGAGTTTCGCCTTGTTGTGTGGAACGCTGCAGCAGCGCGAATAGACACAACAAACTGAGAAAATGATAACAGCTCATTTGTGATAACAGCGGCGTGCACCTGGTTATTTCGGCGGGCTGTGTTTTTTTTATTAGTTCCAAAGACCACGTGCAAGCCCACCACATTTCCTAGAAATGTGATTCATGTTTCTCGAGATGTGCTTACTTTATAATGTAGAATAGCCTGAGGTCTCCGGGCTGCGATAGGTTCTGGAATGTTCCGACATTCCAACTGCAGCGGAAGGTTTCCATGTCGTTAGAAACACAGCCGGTCAGATGGGGAAGGACTGACCCATGGAGGGAGAGAGGGGAGAGAGGGGAGGCGGGGGGGGAAAGGAGACGGAGAGGGACAGACATTATGGCTTAGGACACACTTCAGAACCGCTTGCTTCATGTTAACCCTTACACGTCGTCAACACCTAGGATCCTGCTGGGACTTGTTTGAATGAGGTTGATTCGGGCTGGCGGGTCGTAATTTAAAACCGCGGAAGCAGCAGTGCCCGAGGGGGGGGAACGGCAGCTCCACTTTCCTAGAAGTTTGTGAACTCTGCCCCGCGGGAGACGCATCGGAACCTACTGGCCTCACACGTCCCCGAGAGAGGCCTCAGAGAACACACTTTGGGCAGGCCGGAAACCTGTTCAAATATGTGAATTAAACCCGTGTAATGTCTCTGTGTTGAGGTATGCGTGATACGAGGAACCTCATGCAAGAATAGGAAAGCCTTGATAAACTTCATAAAGCCTTGAAATCACATCCTTTATAAGCGTCAGCGGCGCAGGGCTTTCTCTTATTCAATAGTCCATCACTATGCAAACAACAGCCATAAGCCACGCTTTAAAACTCACAACATACCCCCCTATAATAATATCTATAAAAGTCCATCATCCACTGCAATGTACAGGGATTATGGCTCAGTCTGTGTGTAAAATATAACAAAAATATTACATTAGGAGTGAGTGCCAAAGACAAAATGGCTCCTTCACCGCTACAGTTGATAAATGATGGGTGGTGATGATAAATATCGCCTGTCAGCTAGGACTCTTGTTTTGTTTAAGGAGGAGGGCGGGGTGGTGAAATATATAAATAACCTGTTTACCAGATCTATGACTCCTACCAGGAACACCTACAGGGGGAAAAACATCTGATACTCTATGTCAAGCTATGTCAAGTTAGAGATTCCAGTCATAAATATTAGGTATGTGAACCAAAATCCAGTGCCGCACTGTTGTATTTTATGTCTGTGTGTTTCAACCGTGGGGGTACACAAAGGTACTGGAGGTGGAATTATATTCTAGTAATAGAAAATGTTTAGAATTTTTTTTTTATTAGAAACAATTATACAGATCATTGAAATAGAATATATCATATTTATCAGTGAATAAGGTATAATGGCTTTTTATTCATTAAAAAAATAGTGTGGCTTTGCGCATTCCATCGTATGTTTTCCATTGATGTTTTGTGTAAACTTAATAAACACACCGGGATCATAAACATTGTTACATTTCTTCCCACCCCACTGTTTCCCACTGGCCATTGCCTCCTTGCAGTAATAATCGTGTACTATCAAGACGGCGCTTGCACTCTTGCACACTCGCTCAGCCACTGCATGTGTGCTTATCTTTAATATTTTATTTGCATTTGAGGTGGCTTCGCCGAAAGGTCTTGACGACTATTTCGTGGTACACCTCAAGTCAGAGGTAGGGCACAACTGTTTTTTATGTAGCTTTGTGATAGGAGTGCTTGTGTAACCTTAATAACCCGAGCGCACGTGCGTGACAGGTTGGTGGTCTGGCAGCCTGCGTCTGTAATATCGCTCCTTTATAAACGTCAACAGGGCCCGTTGTTTGCACAGTGAGCTGTGAGCTTGACTTCACAAGTAAATACACGCACAGTAGATACCGAGTGTTCTTCAAACAAGGCTGCCATTGCAAAAATAACACACTTTTTGGGGAAACCTACAATTTTGGATGGATATAAAAATGAATACTTACATTATCAGATGCATTATCACATGCATCTGATAATGTCTTTTTATAGACAACTTTGTGTGATCGTATTATTATATGTCACGCTGTAGCATGTAGCGATGTGGTGTGCCCCACTGAAACCTACTGTTGGTGTTAAGGGATCAATGGAGGGATAGCAGTCATTTCTAATGCCCCCGAGCACTACTACTTCTGTCCTGCGAGCGCCCTCTCTTAGGCCCCTTCATATGAGATTATTGAAGCCATTTCCCTCGGCTACGTGCTAGCTGTGATCTCCATTCTGAGCAACATCCTGGCCTTAACAGTAAACAGGTTCCTCCAGTACAAGTCAACAAACCGACTATCTAATCCTGCCCAACATCTCTCTGCTGGAATCCATCAGAAAAGACAGAAAAGTACAAGATAGTCCAGGATCAGTCTCTCTAGAATATAATAAGTTTTTTCTATTTGGACCAGAGAAAAGCACGGGTATTTTGCGTTGGCAACCGTGAAAGCATTTTTCAAACAATACAAAACAGTGAGTGGAGGTGGAAAAAAAAAGAGCATGAAGCGAGGCACTCCAAATGCTTTCTATTAACAATTCTTTGATTGCGTGTTGAGGTCTGCAAATTGGCTCCCGCTGAAGCCGCTTCCCAGCGCCAATAGATCAGACTTGGCGGGGGCACCCGGGATTCTATGAAAACAGTTTCTGTTAACTATCTGGCACACACGGCCGGGTGGCCCCTCCAAAATTATTTCCGCACCGCGCAGAGCGGTGCTCCAAACGCACATTGGAACACAAACAGCATGTTCGCCAAAACAAGTGGCTCAGCGCCACGAAAACAAGCCACTCGAGGCGTCTTGAGCCGCATTCCGAGGGCCTTAGCGTCGGAACACAACACCCGTGCATGTATGCAAACAGGCAAACAGACGCTCCAGAACCAGTGAGTCCTTCTCTATAAAGGGAGTATCAGACTAGAGTGCTCCCTATTGTTCTGCGTTGCCCCAGAGAGGAATGGTTCTTGCTGCTGCACGGGAATTCCTGGGAAGCCACTTCACTATAAATCCACTGGCTCTCCTCCAAGCCCCGTCCTCTGTACAGCGCTTTAGTGTTATGCAACACACACACACACACACACACAATATGTATCTGTTTGAATGCCTGGACAGCAGCCCCATCACTGAGCAAGTGTCACGTTTTGCTTTGTTACCATCAGTGTTCAATATGTTCACATACCTAAATAACAATCATTTTGCTAGAGATTCCTCCACCCATTACTGGGTAGATAATGACTAAGATTCAAGTTTATACTATTCAAGTTTATACTTACACACTATAAGAGTGTTTGAAACAACGATACATTTTTGTGAAAGGGAAATGCATTGTCATAAAAAGGAATCTATTTATCACCGGGTCGTGGGACAAACAGGATGACTAACAGTTTGTACACACCAGATAAACTCTAGGCTGAGGCTTCGGTTTATGTCTGAGTAACACATTGATTAGTACGCACACATATGTGAACATATCAGAGACAAACACACACGAGGAAGGCATCTAGTAAGTCCTGGTACATACCATGCTCGGTGGCCAGTTCCTGTGCAGAAAGCGCGCCCAGTATGAGAAGAGAGAGGAGCACGGAGAGTGAGGCAGCCATGGCGTGGAACTATAGAGGGAGAACATGTGGTGACTCAATGTAGTCAGCTCGACTCAAGCCACACTACTCCCCCCTTCTTCCTGGCCCAGCCCACTACCACCATTAAATAGGTCCAGAGAAGGCCACTCCTTGACTCCCCCCACTCGCACGCACACACACACAAACACACGCACGCCACGCCATATACATGTGCACGCACACACACACCTCCACAAAAGCAAAAATTAATATACAATATAAAACATCAATACATATTGTATTAATCAAATGCATCAGAATTCAATGTCAATGTAATCAACAACACAAAAATATATAGGCTCGTTGTGAAGTGCATGAAAAATGCTCCCTGCTTAAACAGCATGCCAATGCACAATGCTTCAAAGTGGACCCACAAATATTTATGACTGAGTCATAAATACTTGTGGGCCTGCAAATATAATCTTTGTTACCACCCTAAGAAAAAAATAGACCAACAAAAAAAGCACGATACAAAAACAAAAAATAGGGGATTTCTCAGAATGCTTCAATCGTTAATTCTAATGATTTATCTGCCCTGTTCCTTAATGTTGTGCATTGTGTAACTGGTGCTTAACATGACATTTATTCCCGTTGGACTGGTGCCAACTCTTGGGAAATCTAAAACTCCCACTTCCCTGGCTCGGTCGAGAATTCAAAAGAAACCGTAATGTTATGTGTTTAGTCTATTCAATGTATCCCTGGCGATTCCCATTCCCAGAAAATACTTGAGCACTTGAGCACACCTTGTTGCTAGTAATGCTATTATAGTTGTATATTATTTGTATTATATTAGTCCTGCCTTTCACTTATCATTTACTTGTATGTGTGTATTTATACTGATATCTTTTCATACATGATTAATGTTTGTATTACAAATTGTAATGCAATGGAAATTAAATAACTGCCGAGAAAAAAAAACAATTTTAGCTTATCCTGCCAAGACTATGCAAGACATAAAATAGCCTACTTACCCTTTTACATTATGATGATACAAACTGACGATTACATAATGCAACATTCTGTCGTATTCCTGCTTGACTGAGAAATTCTACTTTTACTGTGTGTGCAGCAGTGTGCGAAATACCCTTCAATATTCGGGGGGGTCCCCATCTCCTGATTGTTGCGCAATATCGATCTAAATTATTCTTATGCAGTAGGCCTATAGCAGTGGTTCTCAAACGCGAGCGTTCTCTAGTGGTACGAACGCGGAGTATGAACGATTTTTTTTTTTTTTTTTTAAAGTTGAAGCAGAGCTGGGTTCACCGTGTGACACACGCTTTTGCCTGCTTACACACACGCCACACATCCAACAACAATAACAATCCTGATCGCTCCCCCCCCCCCCCCCCCCTCAAAAATCCCGATCGCATTGTTGACGGTTCATTTATTAGCCTACATAAATGAACTGGCTACAACAATGAAACAATAAATTATTTACAATGCTCCGAATGAGCACATGTGTGATGGCCGTGCAGTGTTTCCCACACATAGGCCAATGTGTGGCGCTGCCCCACAGATTGAACAACGAGCGCCACAAATTGATTCCGCTTTTCTTATTTATTTTTACTTGAACGCGTTTTTTAAATGTAACTCCGCCAGCCCGTAATCGCGCCCCCGTAATGCTGCCAGTCCGACATGTTCCCATTCCGACAGTCCTGTGCGCGTATGCAAATTAGCCATGTGCGCCAAACAGAAGAAGGGCCCTATCTTGCGCCCGGCGCAATTGACTTTCTACACCGACGCATGTGTCGTTGCTAGTTTGCACCCGGCGCAAAGCTGATTTTCCCCTTTACATCGTCTATCTCCTCATCTCCGAGTGCCACCTTTTTCGATGTGAATCCGAAGTGTGCCAGTGATAAACTTTGATTTTGCTTTCGCTTGTTAGCCATTGTTATTGACGGCCTACGTCATTGCTCTGGGCTCTCGCACATGGCTAATTTGCATACGCGCAGGCGCAGGACTGGTTCAGCTTAATGTTAAACAAATTATTATTATTAACATTTTTGAATTATAAATACTTGACATGGTGATCTCTTAAACACATCATTAGTGACAATAAAATTATTATATCATTTTTTTAAATTTTTTTTTTTACAAGATTGAGACCCCCCCCAGGTTTTGCTTTTGAGTCTTTCAGGGGGTCTCAAGGGGTTAATCGGGGGGGTCCGACCCCCCCAAACCCCCCCGTATTTCGCACTATGGTGTGCAGGATACTTTTGCTTGCATACGGTAAAATAAAATAAGAAGCCATGGCGCATTACTGTGACCACCACCATGTTTACTAAATGGAAAAATTGGTAGGAGGGTATAATAATAGAGTAAAGAACGATTGAGGGCTTCCGGTGTTGTTCAGCACGGCTCTTTCGACTCCGCTGCAGAGAAAAACATCCTCCTCACATCCTCAGGATGTGAGTGACAGCAGGAGCAGCTGAAGAGAACGTAACCACGTGACTATAGGCGCTTTAACGCAGGTCAAGCCAGGTGTTTTATGCTCATTAAAGGAAAACCCACAAAAAGTATTCATTTAAAGGAGGACGTGTGGTCCAACGTTTGAACAACGAAACTCCATTTGTTTAACAGGTGCAGCCGAATAAATAATCAATAAATAAATCGTTGTTTTTTTTGTAAACGTGGAAATTCTTAGGAACTTGGGAATTTTAACTCAATCGGACAGTTGGTGATTATCAGATGACATTATGTCATTTGTCAAATTAATTGTCGTTGATAAACGTTGGTTAATGTGCGTTGATCTGGACCCGCGACAGCTTTGCCCTTTTACCCTCTGTAGCCTACTTTCTTTCATGATGGTGCGCAGCCAAACCAGGCAGTTCAGTTCAAACAGCCGCCCACTGCGATTAAAATGTGTCATTTTGCGATTCTGTCAAAAACGGGGGGAAATAAAGTGAACTACTAGGCTGCATTTACTGACTTACGTGACTGAACTGTACCAATAACTATCTTACATTAAATACAGCAGGTATATACGTGTTGTATTCTATACAAAGAAAGGAAGGGACAAACAAACAAAAAATGGAAGGAAACGAAAGCTCTTAAATAAAAGACATGAGTTGAAAAATAATATCAGCTACACGACGTTAACCTGTTGAACTTGGAAGGGTCGTTGGTCGTATCAGAGCCGTGAGCAAACTCACTCACCTCACTCCTAGCTGGTTGTAGCCTTCAGTCGACCACTCGCTCCCTTTTCAATAAATGTCGATTTATTAACAGTTCTTCTGCATAAAAATCCGAACACGGTAACCAGGACCAAAGACCGCATCTGGCGGCCAGGTTGGAAGGACAATAACACCACGTCCCTGACTGGTGTTTCGCTTTCCAGGAAAGCCCGACTCGTCGTCCACATGGATCCCAGCCATGCATGTAGCCTATAAATAGGTTACAACTGCATGACAGAAGTTCCACGTTTTTTTTATTCTGGGGTGGAGGCAAAAGCAGCAAAGATGACATCTTTCGGCCATGTGTGGGAGCGCTACGCATAGATAATGTAAGTCAGATCACTAGGGCGGGTCATCTGTCAAATAGTCCTCCTACGGCAATTAGGATGGACCATATTAAGACAACACGAATGACCTGAAGGTGCCTAAACCTTAACATTGGCCCACATCGAAACTCTCGAAGGAACGAAGGAATTGTACTGGTTCTTTATTAATATGAAAAACGACGAGTAGATGGTTGCTAATAAAGTTGCTATCTTTAATAGGTCGGTTCACCATGCAGGTAAAGATTCCACTGGTTACCTAGTTGAACTACCCGTTAGATTGGCTATAACACTCAAGAAAGACCCATAGCGCTGACTATTGGTTGATGATAAGTATAGCCGAGCTATAGACATATAACATCTCCCTTTCTGACTCCCTATACATTTTCAAGCTTTCCATAAAACATTGCCCAACATAACATTTCAATTGAACTCAAATAGTCTTAGACCTTGTTGGTTATATATTTCATTGTTCTCCTCACACCTTATGATAGCAGCAAAACGTTTATTTTACTTATCACCGACACTACCCATAACATTCAACACAAAAGCATTCCTTTCTCTGAGACATTCCCCTTCAGTGTCGTGCTTCCTCTCTCAGTCTCTCTGGTGGTCTGGTCTGGTTGATCTTCCTGCGGCTGGTGGGTCAGTGTTTGTGCTTGGTGTGGTACTGTGTCTGTCTGAACGTACATGGATCTGCTCCCGCTGCATGAGATCCAAAGCAAACTCCTGCGGTTCCGCCTAAACACTTCCATCATCAGATTTTACTGTGAATGATCTAGGACTCACTTCTTTAGGGACAGTTGCCTTTCTGTCCCAGGTGCTGATCGTTTTTGTTGTTTTGTCGATTGTTGAGATCCTCAATTCTCACCGTATTATTTTCCTGCAGACCTCCCAGTCTCCTGGCTGTTATACCAAAGTTATTTTTCTGTTTCAGCTTGAGCTGTTCCTCATCAGTCCTCTGTTGTCCTTTCCAGATGGAATATGTGGCAGTGTGGTTATCAACTTGCGGCCTATGAGCAGCTCAGCAGGAGTGGCCCCATACGCCAATGGGGAAAATAAAAAACTAACTCTGGCCAATAACCACACTCAGATCGGCTCTGATGGGATAGAACTGTGGGCAGCTGCCTTTGCCTCAACCCTCCCGGAGATCTGTGATCCCCGCCTGCAACACCACATCCTCTGCCGCTTAGTGCACGGTCCTCTGGAACATGATGTCAGACAGAGGAAGAGCAGATGTCACCATGTCAACATACACCTAAACCTCATCAGACGTGGGGGTGAACTGTGTTTTGTCCGTGATGGGGAGAAGCGCCCTAGACAAAGCATCGGAAAGCATTATGTATTTTCCAGGTGTGTATATTGGCTCAAAGTCATACCTCTGAAGCTTAAGCATCATGCACTGAATTAGGAGAAATGTAATTTAGGTTCTTCTTGATTATCTAAATCAGCAGTTTGTGATCGGCCTCAGCTGTGAAATTCGGCAGACTTTTGGGAGTTTCCCATGTCCTTTAAAGATCCCTGGAAAACGATGAGTGATGTGAGTGTTGCATTTTCACTGTAGGTCCTCTTAACCAATCCCAGGTCGTCACATGCTCTCACTCCGAGGAGTGATTGTCGATTAGGAACCAGCACAAACAGCACATTGTGCAGCCTTCCTTTCACGTTCACTTTCAGTCTGCATGCTCATAACAGGAATATCATACAGGCTATATAAAATATAGCCTAGACCTTTTAACTTGCCCAATTGAGTTTAAGTGATTAACAAGGCTTCATGCTTACATGTGAACCGTGTAACCTAATCAGAAGAGATTATAGCACATCTGCTGAAACGGCTTCATTTCTGCGGATTTACCAACGAGTTCGCACGTAGCTGGGTCCTTGGAATCTGGATTGAGGCATGGGGCCATGGGGACTTTTGCACCAGCACTGATCTCGTGCATCAACTAGTAGAACACACATGCACGCGTGTGCACACACACACACACACACACACACACACACAAATCTGACACAAAAAAGTATTAATTGCACAATGAAACAGGTTATATTTGGGACATATTTGCCCAATAAGCTTGGACAGAAGAAGACAAAAACAAGGAGTGATGATGTCGCATTACTCACAGTACACAGAGGCCGCTCTAATTATTCATTATGACTCATGAAATGGTCTGGATCCATTCTTGTCAGGTAATGACGAAACACAGTGGAACACTGTGTTGCTTTATTGGAGAAAGTCCTGGACACAGCTATTGAGCAACTCTCAATATTCCCCAGTTATATAGCCAAAGTCCTCTCTGTCTAACCACATGAGAACTGCCTTCAGAGTGCCCACAATGCAGGTAAAACCACCACATGTCTTATATTCTGGCATACGATTTTTTGTTTTTGTTTGCAATTTTTTGTATGCATACTTATTCATGTTGTTTTGTTTTGTTTTCTGACGATGGCTAAGGCCACTCACACTTACTTTCACTGATAAAAATGACAACTCACATAACCATTCTTCATGTTGTCACATGTATCCTTAATTTGCTTAAATGTTCTTGTTTTGGGGTTCAACACAGGCTTACTTTGCAATCGTTCTGTTGTCCTACATTTTACTGCTCTTTGGTCCTCATCCATCTTGGTATGTTTACCCAACTTTGTTGACTTTGAATTGCAGTATTGTCAAATGTCAAAGTGTTTTTAATATCAAATGATGATTATCATTTCATGTTATTGAATATGATACAGATAATACATTTACATTGAGGGCATTTAGCACAGCCATAATACATCCCATTACATAATATAACAACATTGACATTGACTTTCTATGCACTGCCCTTCTTTCTATTGTAAGTGAGTGTGCTCGTGAGACCCCTATGAGACTATAACTAGGAATAAGGGCTGTACAAACGTACTTGACATTGAATCACTCTTGTCTGCTGCAGATGACGGCCTACTTTAATTCCCTCCTCTTGTCTTAGTTGTCGACGGCCGTTGAACTGCCAATGGGGTCAATACGGGGAATGGTCCCAATGTGACGCTTGCACCGAAACAATGGTAACCATGAGGAGGAGGAGGAGGCTGCATCTGCACGCCTAAAGTTAGCAGTTACCTCAACGTTAGCCGTTAAAGGTAACCTATTATACCACCAGGTGTGAGTGTGATTAGCCGTTACAAGCCGTTTTGAAAATCGTTGAAAATCTTCTGACATCATAGGTAAGCGTGTCGACCTAGATGTATGAACACGCCCACTCGTGATGTCAGAAGAGGCCGATTTTCAAAACGGCTTGTAACGGCTAATCACACTCACACCCGGTGGTATCATATGTCCCCTTTAATATACGCGCGTAGCCACGAAGCAACTTCAAAACATCTACACGATGTTAAGATACATTTCTGCCGCTGCAATGGGTTGACATTGCGGCGTCGTCATTCGTTTCTGTTCAGGTACGCACTCGCCCCGTGTTGAGGTTTGCCCAGAACGGAGGGGCGCCGTGCAGGGGAGATGCGGAGGAGGTGCTCCCGTGTGCGGCCCGTACACAGTGCCCGCTGCAGACGGACTGCGGGGGCAGATTCCGCTGCACCTCCGGTACGTTGAGCTACAGTGCATACGTGCTCCGTGTGTGTGCTGCTTGCTTCATTCTCGGCTTGTCCGAGAAAATATTATGTTTATAAGGGTAAGATATGTTAGTGGTATGAGGCAATGAGGGTGTTGAGTTGTGGTTTAAAACCATTCACGGCATCCTTTATTTTTTTCCACTGCAAAAGGAGCAAAGGGGTTATATTTTTATTAGCGGTTATATGGCCTTGAAATCTCTTCACTAAACACAAGTGGAATTTGACTGTAGAAAGGGCTACGGCTGCAGTAGCCACTGAATTGATTTGGAAAGAAAGAGGAGGTCACAGATGACTGTGTGTGTGTGTGTGTGTGTGTGTGTGTGTGTGATCGTGTTTGTGTGTGATCGTGTATGTGTGTGTGTTTGTGTTTGTGTGTTTCCCTCCTGCAGGCCAGTGTATTGGCCGGTCTCTTGTGTGTAACGGAGACCAGGACTGTGAAGATGGCCTCGATGAGAGAGACTGTGCACTGGGCAGAGACGATGTCTGTGATACGGACAAAACTCCCCCCAACTCTGACCTCACAGGCAAAGGGTAAACAGAACTCCCAGCATGCATTGTACACAAACAAAGGCTGTTAGTGAATGAAATACATTAACTTAAATTAGATAAAGTAAAGTAGAATAGCATAGAAACTACACACTAGTATGCATTTGAAAAGTTTGGTGGAAGTCTATGTTACCCTATGATTTATTTCTAACAAGGAAGCTCTACTTTTTATCCAGTATCACATCCTTGGACGTTTCAGATGTTACATTCTCTATCACACACACACACACACACACACACACACACACACACACACACACACACACACACACACACACACACACACACACACACACACACACACAGACTCTAACCCTCACTCACTCACTCACTCACTCAAAGTTGAATTCAACAATATTGCTTGTTTGTTATTGTAAACAGGTACGACTTGTTGACTGGGAAGCTGAGAGCTGCCGTCATAAACACTCTGAGCTTTGGGGGACAATGTAGGAAGGTGTACAGCGGAGACCACAACCTCCTGTACAGACTGCCACAGAGCCTCCTGGCGTACAACTTTGAGGCATGTAAACAATCGTATACTGCCATCCAGTGGTTATTTGTTGGGAATTCATTGAACAGACCTGGGATTACATTTCCATAAAGAAATGTAGTATACTGTAAGCATTAACTCATTTCAATACATATATGCAGTGCAGTATTTCTTAACCTTTCCCTGACTTCTCCCTGAAGTTTAAATAACAAGGTTTACTGGTAGAGGTGGATCTTTTGAAGTAAAACTGGTTGAAAAGGTTTCTAAAAGTAATTAACCTGTAGCTTCTTGAAACTGCCGAAAGACCTCCAATTATGGAAGGGAGATGGTTTGTTTATTATCTTGAGGGGCCTACTGCTAGTCACTCACTTTGGTAGTCTCCAATGTGTGCTTTGCAGTTGAAATGTGTTTTATAGTCTAGTTTTTGGCCACTCGTACAGGTCAAAGTTGACAACGAGGGGTCTGACGAATCCTACGAGAGCTCCTGGTCTTACGTGCTCCACGTTCAAGAAAACGCCCTATTTGAACACAACCGGATCACTTTTCACGAAGAAGTCAGCGAGGGCAAGGTAAACCCTTCTGCTAGACCCTTCTGTCAGCACGTTCAGCTAGACATTCTGCTATAACATTTTGTCATATAACGATCATTCTTCTTCGAGAGAGTGAGAGTAGTACTCTCAGACTCTCATTCCCTTGGAGCAGAATCTGTTCTGATTGGTCGACTCATGCCGAACACGAGTTGTCATCCACCTCCCCTTTGCCTCCAGGCTAAGAGACTTCTGATCCTGAAGAACCAAGTGGCGCTGGCCCAGTTCCAGAACACGGCGCCCGAGTACCTCACACTGTCCGAGGGCTTCTGGAGAGCCTTGTCCTCCCTGCCGCTGGACTACGAGTATCCATTATACCGCAGGCTGCTGCAGACCTACGGGAGCCACTACATGTCCGAGGGCACCCTGGGAGGCCAGTACCAGGCCCTGCTGGAGTTCGATCGGGATGCCCTTGCATCGACAAGTAATTATTATTTTTTTTTTTTATCCATTTGTGATGTCACAAAGTGGGGTAGACCACCCTGATGAATGAGGTCCAGTTCTGTCCATAATACATTTAGGTGGACGTTCACACTTGTGACGTCATAAATGGACGGTTTTCGGAAGGACTTTCAGTGACAATAATCCACCGCACGCACCATGGTGTTAATAGAATTCTGGACTATTCTATAAAGCACTTTATGCACTTTTACTTGGAATAATGACATTGGGTGTTGCAAAATATAAAGAAAAAAATACACATAATTATTATTGTAATTAATAATCAAAAAAACATTATAGTTGAAACTATGAATTTGTTGAATCAAAATGTGTATTTGTAAACTTCTACATGTATTTGTTCAAAACGGAAATAGATGTATAGTGATGGGTTTGTGTGCTGTATTGGCGATCATTCAGATCATTCGATAAAAAGGGCCAAATAATTCTCATCCTTTTTCTGTATTTTACAAAAATTGTTAAACTATATATAATAACATGCGTTGTGTGTGACTGTGTGTTCAAAAGGCACAACAGACACGGACTACCAGAGGTGTTGGAGGAAGGTGAAACGTCGTCTTTTTCGGAAAAAAGTCAAAACGGTCTGCGAGAAACTGACATCTTCACTCAAATCCAGCCATGGTGAGTAGTGTTATCGTTACATCAGAGTGCAAATGTGAGAGAGTGAACTTTCTATCGACCTTTCTATATTATAGGCCTACTGTATTTTCTGTGTTGTTGTTTTTTTTCCTTTTTTTACTATGATTATTTTGTATCTTACTTAAATTGGTGGTGCTTTGGGTATTTTCTCGAAGCCAACAAAGCCCTCTGAATCAGGAGAGAGTGAAAAAGACAAATAATCATATTATATACAAATATATGAAATAACATCACATATTTTTATTAATTATTATTCTATATTATCATATCCTGTTTAATACAATATATATATGAAATAATTATTACATCACATTATGATTTTGAATCGTCCTCCCGGCAGGACACAACACCAACACCCTGCGCATCAAGACCAACGTAGTGGGCGGGGCGGCGAGCTTCATCAGCGGTCTGGGGGTGCTGGATGTGGAGGACCCCGAGGCCAACGCAGCCATGTACGAGAACTGGGCCTCCTCCGTCAAAGACTTCCCGGACGTCATCGACCAGAAGGTACCGAAATCAGCCTTGTCCCCCATTTGAGTTCAGAAATCCGTCTTTGGCCTCCTTTTTAATTCAAGCTTCGGCTTTCATGTATCCTGTACACGTTTTTCCCATTTTCCCTCTCCTCTGACCTTTCGCCCTCCTTCTCTCAGAGGCCCACTCCGCATCTCCTTTGCTTGCATCCTGTGTCGTTTTTTTTTTTCCTTTCTCTTCAACCAGCCCCTTGTCCTAAAGTGAATTGCCCGATCCCTGCCGGGCCCGTCACATCCACAACATCACCAAATCCGCTTCCATCACCTCAGAAACATCTCAATGACTCTGGCCTCCCACACGCTGGGACAGCCTGCCGCTCCACATGCGCTCTGCCCCGTCCCTGCCCATGTTCAAAAAGCACCTCAAAACATTAATTTTCACCAATCCCTTTGACCCCTAGCCCTCCCCTTTTTTGTTAAGAGACATTGGGTATTATGAAAGGGGCTATATAAATCCATAACTTGGATTTATATAGCATTATTTGTATTATTATTATTATTATTATTATTCTAGTTATTATGATCATGCCCCTCCCTAGCTGCGGCCGCTGTATGAGCTGGTGAAGGAGGTGCCGTGCGCCGGCCGCCGCCGGCTCAACCTGCGGCGCGCCACCGCCCAGTACCTGGCCGAGGGCCACCCGTGCCACTGCCCGCCGTGCCGCAACAACGGCCGGCCGCTGCTCTCCGCCGGCACGTGCTCCTGCGTCTGCCGGCCCGGCACCTCGGGGCCGGAGTGTGAGCGGGGCCAGGCGGCAGGTGGGACGATGATCGGTTGGTCTCGGACTTGTCGTGGACTGCGTAGGCCGAGGCTTAAAGGTCCCGTGTTGTGCCACCGGGGCGTGAGCGTGATTAGCCGTTACAAAGCCTGTGTTTTAGTCACGACGCAAGTGGGCGCGTCCACCGAGGTGTGTGGACACGCCCACTTGTGATGGCACTAAAACACAGGAAGGGGTCGATTTTCAAAACGGCTTTGAATGGCCATGCACACCTGGTGGTATGATATGGGACCTTTAATGTCGTACGGAGACTTAACGAGTTGGGAGGTTTGCTTTTATGCATTTTTATCTCTGTTGGACTTTAGAGCACATTGTTTGATGTTGTGAGTGATATGAAATTCATACAAATAGGAACATAGTTAATAGTGTAATAGAGTTTATGTATTCTGTATCATATTTCTTTATTGATATTGCTTTACTGTCAATATATTTGAAGTTGATTATAACCACTAACTTCAAAATCCTTCCATAGTATGTTCAAGAAATATGATTTTGAGATGATCAATTCATATTTCTTAAATGTATTAACTTGAGTCAGACTCATAGATATTGCCATGGCGACAAGAAAAACATTTGCCTGATAGACTTTTAGTAAAAACTGGAAAACAGTAAACCCTCGAAGGTCCATGTCCAAAGTTGTGCGGCGATAAATCAAAATCAAACAAAACTTTATTGACCGTTCAGGGCCGATCCATGACAGCTGGAGCTGCTGGTCGTCTTGGAGTGCCTGTACCTCAGAACCTGGAGGTGAGAGGTCACGGACCAGATACAACCCAACGTGCTCCAATTCCGGTGCTCCGTGTTCTGGAGCATCGTCTGAGCGCGCACCCTGTGAGGACCCAGAAATCCAGCACCTGAAGTACGGACACGCACACACTCACACACGCGCACGCACGCACATGCACGCACACACGCAGGCACCAGCCCACACAAAGACATGAGAGAGAATGCAATGCTAATGTTATTAAATGCGACAGTGTAATGTCATACTGGTGTATAACACAAATGCATTGTAGGAGGCGTAAATACATATTCATTTCATTAATATTTGATATTGTTTTAATTTGTTAAAATGATTATACGTGTGGTTAAATGAACAATGTGTTCATTCCGTCCATATAAAACCAAATAAGAAGCTCAGACATATTGTTTGATGTAGGGATATCAAGCTCACAGCGTTTGTGAGTGAGTGAGCGAGTGAGTGAGCGAGTGAGTGAGTGAGTGAGTGAGTGAAGAGAGAATACAACATCTGAAAATCCCAAGAATTTGATACTGGTTAAGAAAGTAGAGCTACCTGGTTAGAAAAAATACATGAAGTGATGAAGACCTCAAGTCAATGCTCAAATAAATACTAAAGTGTCATTTATATTATATATATCTTTTCAGGCTGATGGAGCCCCAATGCTTTGATCTGTCTATGCCCGTCAGGCCCACGTGTGGCCCGCCCCCTAACCTCCTGAACGGATACATCCAGGTGAGACACGCTTACCTTATGTTGCATCACACACAGACATACGCACGCACGCACACACGCACGCACGCACGCACACACACACACACACACACACACACACACACACACACACACACACACACACACACACACACACACACACACACACACACACACACACACACACACACACACACACACACACACATAACAGGAAGTTGTAACGCAAAATAAGACACATTGAAGATAATGAAATGTTTTTCTATTCCGGATACTACTGTGCTCAACCACAATCAACCACACATGACTTTCAGAATATCTCTTGAGAACATAATATTCTGGGGATGTTTTAACCGTCCATACTGGATTGGTTGACGGAAGGTGTGTTCAGTTTCCCCAAAAAGCATGCTGTTGATAGTGGAGGCTTTTATTGTGAAACGCAGAGCCCTAAGGATGCGTACGCGGTGGGTAGCAGCATAGAATACCAGTGCATCAACGGCTACTACCTGGTCGGAGAGCCCATGGCTGAGTGCACCCCCAGCCAGACCTGGACCACTGGACCCAAGCGGTGCAGAAGTGAGTGTTACCCCGGGATCTGAATCTTACTCTCTCCATTACGGGCAGCTCACTGCACGCCCACTCCGTCCGTTTGTCTGTCCTTCCAGCTTACCTGTGCACGCTCCTTTTTAAAGTTTCCCGGTGCCTCACTCTGCAAACTCTCCTCCTCGGTCTTCTTACCAGGGTTTTGTTATTCCATATTGAGTTGTCATGAGTACATTCCTTATCCAAGTCTCAATCTAAAACCCAACCTCGCCGCCTCAACAGGAGCGTCATGTGACCCCCCGGCCATAAGAGGCGACGTCATTGCCACGCCCACCAAAGCGACCTACGGGATCGGAGACAGGGTCTCCTTGTCCTGTCCCCAGGGGTGGGCGCTGGAGGCCCCGGAGCCCGTGATCCTGTGCAGTCCGGGGCTCCAGTGGTCCCCCTTCCTGGCCGCCGCCGTGAGGTGCACCCCAGGTTTGGAACCACCGACCTCATGCATTGGTCAGGAATCGGAACGTCATTTAGAAAGCTGTACTGTACACGTGTGTGTGTGCGTATATGCGTGCATGTGTGCGTGCGTGCGTGCACTGCATTTGGGATTATATGCATACAGAGTGTGTGGAAATACAATTATACAATACAATTATTACATTTTTGTGTAAGAGGCTGATGAGGCAATTGCAATTGTTCATATTTTCTATTTGTTTGCAACAAAAATCCTTTCTGTCATCACTTATTTAATGAACTGATGGATGACCTGTGTTTTCTTTGCCCTGGCAGTGCCGCAGGCCCCCACCCTCCCCCCGGGCCTGGGCTGTAAGCTGTGGGAGACCCAGGGGGCCTCCGAGTGTGTGTGCAGGATGGCGTTCGAATGCCCGTGAGTAGAGCTGCAGTTGACTCGACAAACGAGTGCTTTACTCAAACGTGTTGAGAACCGATCTCTTTAGTAAACGACAAAAGTGTTTTTTGATTATCAGTGAGTAGTGATTTGATAGCCTTCAGCTCTGTTATCAAGATGAAGGCGGCTCGGAATGTACCTGACCCGTACCTCGCATGAAACATTTATAATGGCGGTCCCAAGACCGAGCGGAAACTGATGTCGTTTTGATGCGTTTCTCTTTTCCAACAGGCCGTCGCTGCTGTTGTGCGCCAACCTGGGCGCGAGCCGAACCCGCCTGCTGAGTGTGTGTCAGCTCGGGGCGCTGAGGTGTCTCGGACGCAGCTTTTCATTGGCCGACGACGGCGAGTGTGTGTGGGCGGCCAGCGCCACCACCGCTTCCTGCCCTGTCTGCACGCCGGGCCAAAGCTGTCACGGTGAGTGTGTGCGTACGTGTGTGTGTGTGTGTGTGTGCGTGCGTGCGTGTGTATCTGTGGTCATGTCGATTCTACATGACTACAGATACACACACAAAAAGCACAAAACCACACAATTACACTTTTTTTAATATATATATATATATATATTTTTTTTTTTATCGTATTTTAATAATTTTTTTATCGAATATTCACTGGCTATACCATAATAATCCTAATAATAAAATGCTAATCCCTATTTCATCGCCTACACTCAGAGGGCCGGTGCACATGTCAGAACCCTGCAGAATGTGCAGAAGATTCTACGCAGCTGTGCGTCCGCCACGGAGGTTCCAGTGTTGCCGTGACGATGACGCAGTGCGAGGCGGGGGCTAGGAGGTGTGCGGGAGAACAGGTCACAGTGATCAGCATAGACGACTGTACCGCAATGGACTGACGACGTGCGTGTATGTATGTATGTATGTATGTATGTATGTATTGCCTAACTTTCTTTTCCATGTCATGTTAATAGGGAAACAGTTTTTTGTACTTTAACATTAGGCCTAAACCGGCAGAAAACCCACTACCTGAACAAAGCTACACATATGTATCATATGTATAGCGGGTGCTTCTATCCATCGTGGGCTCGCACATGGGTGGTTGTGGAGGTTGTTTTGTATGTCATTTGTGTTTGTGTTTTTTGGTTGCAAATAAAAGTTAAATTCAATCATTCAGTCCCCCTTTTCCATGTTTGTAGTCCATCTTCAAGGTTTGATTATATATGTAGAGTATATATATGATTAATGCACATTGTGAATAGTTCCACAAACCTCAGAGGGTTAAGGAAGAGTGTGATTAGTGAAAAATAACCAACCATGCTAGCCGACTGCCACTGCGTGGCATGAACTAGCGTAGCTCTGCTAGCTGGGTGGCTTGAGGGGAAGGGGCTCTAGGAGGGTCCATAGTAAGATTCTTGTAAACAAAGAGAGGTACGGGCTGGCCAGCATTGTTTACTTGTAGAATATAGCAGTTACAGGATTTTGTTTAATTGATAACAGCCTTGAAATCACATCATCGATCAGCAGTGCCTACAGATATGTCCAGGTGATTAAATGCTACGAGCTAGTTGAAATGTTGCATCGTTAACATCTACAGTCATAAATACATTTTATATACATTATAAAATGTATTAACGTATTAGTGTTTATATATATTATATATATTATAATACAAACAATTGTTTTACATAGTGACGTCACAATGACCATGAGCGATGGTGCCGGCCTATCAAAAGACGCCGTGGTGCGTCGACAGCGTGGCTGGTCCGCGGCGGACTCAGGCGGCCGCACAGGGCCCCTCGTTGAGCATTTCCATCTGAATCGACGAGCACCTCAGCGCGGCCATGAGGCAGAGGCTGGTCGTTCTCCTCCGTTTGCTGGCCAGCTGAACGCAGAAGGTCGGCTCCTGGTTCCGGGGGCAGGCGGTGGGCGGGTGGCACAGACAGCGGCGCCCGCCGGGCGGGCCTACAGAGACGAGGGGGAAAAGGAGATGTCAAAGAGTCCAAAAGTCCTAAGGAACGCGCTGGAGTCAGGTGCTCTCCGAGAGCACGCTGTCGTCCCTGTTGTCTTCGGTGAAGCCGGTAGCTCTCCCGTCGTTTGTCGTCGACGAACATGAAAGGAACACGTTGACATTCAAGCTCTATGAGACGATACGCGTACGAGAAAGCTGTTGACGATGAAGCAACAACTTCCTTGTACTTGTTGCATAAGAATACGACCGCTTTTGTTTAAAGACTGAACCGCCAAGCTCGGCTATTTTCTGATATGACGGGGGACCGCCACAGGAGATTCAGCGGCCAGGGGTTTGTGTCTTGAAATCGTACGGATGTCGTCGACGGTCCAACTGCCTCCCATCCTCCTCCCCTCCTCCTCTCTCAACTCCTCCTCCTCCTCCTCCTCACTCCATTAATCCTCCTTCCCTACCTCCTCCCTCCTTTACTTTTCCTTCCCTGCCTCGTCCCTCCCCTCCTCCCTCCCTCCCGCCCTCCTCCCTCCCTCTCCTCCTCCCTCCCCTCCTTCCTTTTGCATCATTTCTCGGTTTGGAAACAGTTGCAGAGCAGCGCGTAACGCAGCACCCTAATACATCACAAGACACCCTGACACGAGCAGTTCTCCTTCTTTTTCCCTCCTTTTTAAATATATACATAATCTTTTTTGTAAATTATTTTGTACAGATTTTTAGGTTTTTATCCATTTTATTGTAGAGTGAGTAAGACAGGAAGGTACGGGAGGGAGAGAGGGGAAGACATGCAGCAAAGGACCACGGGCAGGAATCGAACCCGGGTCGCTTTGGTAAGGACTGGGCCTTAATGGTACGCACTCTCCCCCGGTGAACCACCTGGGGGGCACCCCTGTAAACCCTTCAATCACAACGCCGACAGGGGAGGCCTCACCGTCGCACGTCTCCCAGTCGTAGCAGACGTCCTCGCCGCACGGCTCCGCGGCGGCGCTGCGGTTCGCCATGCGGGCCCGGAACCTGACCCAGTCCAGGTGGCTCTCGTCGTCGTCGCATCGGCCCGCGTTGGCGAACGCGATGGGGTCGCCGTGGCAACGGGCGGCTCGGAGGGAACAGGTGGACATGGGCACGAGGGCGTCCAGGTCCACGTTGAGGGCGCACAGGTCCTCTTGGTAGGAACTGCAGGAGAGACGGGCATGAGGACGGGAACAGACGTTTATATACACACAGGTTGTTATGTAGTCCCACACACACACATACACACCAATAAAAAAAGTTGTGTATTGATATTTTACTGATTGTGTTTATGTGTATGTTGTGTTTGTGTTAGGGGCTACACAAATGTAGATTTGTTTAGCTTGAGCACCCCTCCCCTTCCTACACATCACTTTAAAAACACTCACAACACAGAAACACACACACACACATACACACACACGCTATTCAACAGCGCACCACCAGCTTTCACTTGTGATAAAGAAATGTATCTTTCTTCGTGTCTGTTTTCCTGTGAAACTCACAGGCAGCTCTCTCGGTCGACACAGACGCACTCGGGGCCCTGGCGCCTTTGTCCGGGGCCACATCGCCTCTCGGGGACGTAGGGTTTTGCTAAATGGACAGACAGTCACGCAGGACAAACGGATGTGAGCTAGCTGGGACACACACAGCCTGGGAGCTCATCGTTACAAGCAACATGTTTTTCTACATCATCGTTGTGGCAGTTATTGTTGTTATGCTTTTAGTGCTCAGATTGTTAGGATGAAATTAAGAGAATGAGTAAATACCATCAACATAATGATGTTTCATTCAAAATCTCCCAATAAATACACGAGGAATATCTCCCAAACAACGTCCTCGGAAAATGTTTACTTTGCATTTCTTTTCTTAAGCAGACGACAATCCTCCGCCTCACAAATTCACCACTTTCCCCTTCATTCCAGATCACCAATCGAATCAGAGATCAGGACGGGGACCGGGCTTCAAAGCCCCTAGTCCGAGCGCCGTTACCGTCCACGCAGTGCAGGTCTGTGGGCACGGCGGGGACCCAGAGCAGGCCCACGGTGCACCTGGTCCAGCCCAGGGGAGCGGGCACCCGGCCGGCGGCCTTGCAGTTCAGCCCCACCGACTCCCCCACCCGGTACTCCTTCTTGTTGGGGTACAGCTCCAGCTCCTCTGGGATGTTGGAGGGGGCCTCACACACCATCCCTGTGGCACAGCAGGGGGAGAGGGGGGGGGGGGGGGGTTGGTCAGTGTTGCCAGATCAGAGAGTTGAGAGTTTTTTTTCAGCCCGATCACAACTTAAAACCCGCCCAACCCAATCAAAACAGCCCAAATCTTTGCTAGGAACCTGTGTAGAACCGTGAAAGTATTAAGCTACGTGCAATAGAAAACACATCATAAGAACAAGCTTCTTATCCGCATAAAATAACCAAAGTTTAAATGCAAGATTATTTTTGCATTTGTTATGCTTTATTCATGACAGACACAGTGAGAGTTAGACAGGAAGGTATGGGGGAGAGAGAGAGAGAGAGAGAGGCTGGAATCAAACCCGGGTCGCTGCCGTAAGGACAGAGCCTTATTGGTACGCGCTGTACCCAGCGGGCCGCACAAAGGAGACATTTGTTCGAAGCGATCCCGACTTACTGACACACTGTCCGGCGGGTTGGCCCCAGGTGAGATCGGGAAGGCAGTGGATGAACGGAGAGCCCTCGTTCTCGAAGCCCGTGAAGCACTGGAACTCCTCGTCTTCCCCCACCTCGTAGTACTGCTTCCCCTTCTGAGGAGGTCGGAGCGAAGAGGGTCAAAGTCGAACGGCGGGAGGAGAGATACACTCGAGCATAGCGTGTTGTTTTCTACGCTCGCTATCCGGAGCGAATACCGAAGACGAACTTGAAGCGAAAAAACACTGTGAGAATCCTCGTGCTCCGGTTGGGTTTGGGCTGGGCTTTGTGGGCGGGGGGGGGGGGGGGGTGAACTCACCAGGAGGTAGCTGTTGGCCGGCCTCTTGGGTCTCAAACACCCGACCACGCCGGGCGGCAGCTCGTCCCTCCAGCCCACCGTGAAGTCGTCATCGTTGTCACATGTAGCCTGTCTTCGGATCGAATACAAATACACACTGTTTGTCTTTCTTTCTTTCCTCTATCTCCCTCCCTTCCTCCCTTCCTACTTTCCTTCCATCTTTCCCCTCCTCCCCCTCCCTCCCTCCCTCCCTCCCCATGTATTATTATCAACGACGTTACTAGTATCACTGCAGTCCTCCTCTGAGCCTACTTCTGGAAGATAGAGATGTGGCAGGGCTCCTTCTCCACCCTGGCTCCCCGGCAGGCCTGCCCCCCCCTCAGCGGGGCGGGGTTATCACACCGCCGGCTCCTCTGCCTCTTCATGGCCGCTCCGCACTCGTCCCAGGGCCCCCAGCAGCTCCAGGAGCCGTCCACGCCCTCTGTTGGCAGAACACACACACACACACACACACACACACGCACGCACGCATACACACAAGCACATGGATTGGGCACACACGCACACACAAAGACACACAAAAGCCCACACATGGGCACACATGCATGTCCGCGCACACGCACACACACACACGGATACATGATGCACACACACGGGAACACATGCAGGGATGCACACACACACACACACACACACACACACACACACACACACACACTCCCACACACAGGCACGTGCACGCACGCACACACACACACACACACACACACACACACACACATACAAAGACACACACACACACACACACACAAAGACACACAAATGCACATACACACACACCATATACAAAGAAAAAAGAAATCAACTCACATAGATATATGTTTACGTGCACAATCATCCAAGAAAGCACCCAAGAAAAACAACACTCACTAAAATAAGCATGAAATAAAATACAAAAAAAACAAACAAATAACAATACGCCAAAACAGAAGCAGAAGTGATACTTTTTTTCCCACGTGGAGAAGGGACTCTCCCATTGGTCGAAAAGTTTTAACGGGGGGCGGGGTGAGGGAGGGGCCACCTGCTGTGTAGCCCGGGGACCTCTGGTCACAGTTGGGGCCGAAGGTGCCCGTCCGGCACAGACACTTGCACTCGGTGCCTGAGAGCACGGGCAGCCCGTTGTTGGGGCACGGCGCGCATTGACACACGTCAAACTCCTCCAGGTAGGACGCCAGCGCCCGGCGCAGGAGGCGCCGCTTGGTGGCGGCGCACGGCAGGCCCCGCACCAGCTCCACCAGGGGCCGCAGCTGGGCACACACACACACACGCGCACACACACACACACACACACACACACACACACACACACACACACAGAGGCACTCACACACACACACACACACAGAGGCACTCACACAGACATGCACTCATGCGCATTCAGAGACACAAACTCACACACACACACACACACACACACACACACAGAGGCACTCGCACAGTCCACCACGACAGGGTTCTCAATATTAATATTAAAAAAAATAATAAATAAAGGATTTCCATTATATTAGATATAAAAGCAGTGCGGACCTTGTAATCCACCACAACAGGGTTCTGGATGACCGACTGGGTCCAGTCGTTGTAAGCCGCCCTAGGGGGCCTGGGCCCGTCACTCTGCCAAGCCAGCTTAGCTGCTTCCCTGGTCTGTCCTCCTTGCACCAGGGAGTAAGTCTTCTTGGCTGCGTTCATGTAAGACCCTAGGGAGGGGAGGGGAGGGGGAGGGGGGATATCTTATGAAGCCAGAGGCAGAGTCTTGCTGATCAAATCACAGTTTTGTCTCTTCGGGGTTCACTTGTAGAGCCGTAACCGATGTCATTTGTTTTGCAATGTAAACAATAGCACTTTTTCGGGCCACACACTCGTTGCAGTGACTGCATTGAGAGCTCGCTAGAAGAGACGGCAAGGGTCGAGGATCACTCTGTTTCATTGTATTATTCGATAAACATGTTGTTTATAAATCCCTATCATAATAATTAAAATCCATAGAAACATACCTTGGTATTTTTCAGTCATCACGGTGTTTGTGCACCTTCTACTGCTGGTGTACTTTGTGTAGAAGAAATAAAATTGCAAATTCTCCTTATGAATACATTGGGAAAACGCATCTGATTGGTCTCCTAAAGGAGGAAAAACAAAATAAAGACATCAGACAATATAAGACAATGGCTAGTTGGGATGAACAACATTCATGAACAAAACGCATACCACAGGGGAATGAGTACAACACTTTAAATACATATATTTAAAAGAATGAATAATTACTTAAAAACTCTCTATGGGAAAAACAATGGGATTCATCTGGGGGGGTGGGGGGGTGGGGGGTGGTGACTGCAACCAGCAGGGGGAGCTGTTTCCCGTCCCCCTCCTCATTCACAGCTGATCCCCACCTGAGCTGCTGACCGTCTCCGTGTCGTACTGGTAAATCATCTCGTACTCCCCCCCGAGCGACCCCGAGCTGTAGTAGTGGGTCCCGAAGCGCCGGAAGATGTCCCGGTACAGCGGGTAGTTGTACTCCAGCGGCAGCGCGTTGAGGTACTGGAGGAAGGGCCCGGACAGGACCAGGTCGCGCGGGCTCCGCACTCTGAACGTGGCCACGGGCAGGACCTGGTGCACGCTGAACATGGTGGAGTCCTGAGGAGCAGGACCAGCACGATGAAGGAGAAGAAGGAGGAGGAGGAGGAGGAGGAGGAGGAGGAGGAGGAGAAGAAGGAGGGGGAGGAGGAGGAGGAGGGGGAGGAGGAGGAGGAGGAGGAGAAGGAGGGGGAGGAGGAGGAGGAAGAGAAGAAGGAGGGGGAGGAGGAGAAGGAGGGGGAGGAGGAGGAGGAGGAGGAGGAGGAGGAGGAGGAGGAGGAGGGGGAGGAGGAGGAGGAGGAGGAGGAGGAGGACATCTTGACTTGGTGGACAAAGATGTAAGCTCATGGTACTTTAAGGATACTTTGGATAATAGTGTCAAATGGAATATGCATATTTTTTGGTAAGACTTAACATTACAGCAATGGTTCCCAACCTTGGGGTCGGGGGCCAAGTTGGGGTCCCCTGATTTGCATATGGGGTCGCAGGAGATTGCTGACATTAGCTTTCGATATTTGTTGATATCTCGTGTGGAACTTGCGTGTAACGTTGCTTATTACACAGAACTTACTTGTGTAATCACACTGTCACAGATCACAGATGTAAAGTGTATCCTATGTTACGTACAGAGCAAACTTATGTTTTGCAACTGGTGTGTTTGCATGCGCAGTGTGTGCGCAGGTGTAGGTGTGTGTGATTGCGTGCCTTCTTCCTTGAAGCGTCAAAGGCTTTGCGGTGGCCGATCTTGAAAAAAATAAAAAATAAATTTGGTTTGTCTGAACTCGTCACACTCAGTTTCGAAGTCGTCACTGGGCGGGCCTGTTCTAGGAAGTCATCGGTGACTCCCACCTTTAGAAATACAACACACACACACACACACACACACACAAACAGTGGACAACTTTATAATAATCAATTGCATTGATATGGCGCTTTTCAAGGCACTTGAAGTGAACCAAAATTTAGGGTAAACCAATGGTTTAAGGTGTCATCTGAAAGACTGCACTCTTTGAGATGAGCATCCCCTCCTGGCCAACATTGACTCCCAGCACCCTCTGGTCTGCTTAGCTCCCAGAGAAACCAGTAGTGCCTCCAGTAAGTCACCAGAAGGAGAGGGAGAAACAGCGAAAAAAAAACAGCAGTATTCAAATTGCTCTAGGCAGCACGCCTCCCATTGGTGCAACTGGGTGGAGCGGATGGATCCGATTGGAGGAGGTGGGACAATGCTGGAATCAGACCGAGGGAGGACAAAGAGGGAGAGGGCAGCGCGCGTACGAGTGACTCACCTTGATCTCAAAGTGCTCAAAGTTGTGAGGCGCGCGGTAGTAGAGCAGGATGGAAGCAGGCCGCTTCACCACGCACTCCCCCTCCCCCATGAACCTGTTGTTGAGGACCACGCCCCGGGACGCCTCCGCCATGGCATCGAACCTGAACACACGCCACATGCCCACAGTCATTCACACAGGAAAGCTGGGAAAAGTCTGCAGGGGGGGGGGGGGGGGCGTGATCCGAGGAAACCCCAGGTTATAGAGATTACAACAACAGAATACATTCAACGTTTATTGCAAAGATGAGATAAAGTTCTAAACAATTCTATTTTAAATTGTTGCTTTGGGCTACACATTCCTATGACTTTAAATCCTTTCTATAATGTGGAAGGAGCTTATGTAAAGTAAAATAATTTAGAAAACAACATGGAAAACATCAAAACAACTTGGAAAGATTCCAGTTCTAGGGATGACGCTATCGTCACTGACCCGTTGGCCACCAGGTCGGACCCGGGCGGCGTGCGGATCTCTCTGGGACAGATGCTCTGGAAAACACCGCCACAGTCCCTCTCGTCGGAGTTGTCATCGCAGTCGTTCTGCGTGTTGCACCTGAGCGTTGAGTTCATGCAGCGGCCTTGTGTGCGTGAGACACAAATAGAACGTCATCATGAGATGAGTCACTACGTAAGTGTGCACATGGAAGACGAGATGGAGGACAACACTTCCAGTTAAATGGGTTTAGCGGCGAGGGGGGGAGGGACTTCCGACGGAGGGATATCTGATTCCGTTATATGTTTCGTTGTCAAGTACTTCTTCAGAAATTGCGTGGCGGGAGACCGGGATAACGCTGCCACTCATGAACCTCAGCTCAGCGTGTAGCCTTTCGCATGGCCTACCGTTGTCACATTTAAACTGTTCTCTGCAGTTGACCTCCGGTATGCGGCACTCGGTGTCGGGGTGGCAGTCCCGGTCCTCCGTCAGCACCTCGCTGCACGCCTCCCCGCCGAACTGGGAGGGCCGCCGGACGGAGCGCGTGCGGAGCTACGACGCGGGAACAGTGAAAGAAAACGATCAAATCTCGCGATACAAGTTTCCGTTTCCTAATAGGTGCTCTGCACTCTGTCCACTTGTTGATATTTCGCAAATAAAGCCACTTGTGTTTTTGTAGCTATTTCAATTTATATTGTTCTCAAACTCATTTCTAAGTGGCTCTGGATAAAAACGACTGGGGAACAAACTCTAAACGGCTTGAATGCAAATCATCTGGTAGGCCTTCTGCCTTGGACAAATAAAGAGCTTTCCTGTCAGGTTTATCAAGAAAGAGCACTCCTGGAAAGACCTACTTGGATGGGACGAAATCCTGTGTGTGTGTGTGTCTGTGTGTGTGTGTGTGTGTGTGTGTGTGTGTGTGTGTGTGTGTGTGTGTGTGTGTGTGTGTGTGTGTGTGTGTGTGTGTGTGTGCGTGTACTTGCCTGTTTCTTTGCACAGGGCGAGCACTTTGACCATTCTCCAAACTCAGTGAGCAGACATGAGATGGGGCAGGCCTGTTCGTTACAAGATCGTTGGTCGTCCTTTTCGCAGAAGTGATTGCAGCTGTTCTTCCAGAAATAGTTATCATATTGGAATTGCCTGCCGAAAGAACGTGCAATAAATGGTTTCAGTTTTGTTCCCCCACAAAACAATATGACATGATAAGGGGTTGCTAGTTCAATCATCAATCAATCTTCCATTTGCATCAGAGAAATGAAAATAGAAAATAAAAATAAAACGATGTGCTTCAGAGCTCGAGCTTTTATAACTATATTTATAGTAATTCAATCTTAAAACGAGTTTTTTTTTATATTGGAGTAAATAGCTGCAGTAGAAAAGTAACATAGTGCAGGTTTATGTTTCGCTATATAATGTGTTTTTCATAGGACGCAATGTTGTTGTTTTTCCAGAGTTTAACTTAAATTAAAAACGTGTTCAAATGTATAGGCTATATATATTCAGATGTTTATCATATTCGGTCCGAATTAAAGGCCTCAATCTGTCGTAAATGTGCCATACAAAAAGTAAGTTGTTTTAAAAGAGAACCCTGTTGTTCATTGGTTTGCAGATGACTCCCTCTATAAGTTAAACAAGTGCTATTGCATGTGTCACCTCTGATTGGCTGGTCATTAAAGCTAGGGTAGGCAATGTAGGCAAATGTTGTTTTTTAAATAATACACCATCTGTGGCGGTTGCACGCCTGTAATAAGCTCGTCCAATCATTTCATTCGGCCTGAATTTAAAGGCACGGTCAGGGTGCTTGGTTCTCCTTTAATTAAGTGTCTATGTCTATTTGTTCGTACCTGAATCTTAGTTGCGTGCCATAATTGCAGGTTCTGGAGCAGGCGGACCAGCTTGCCCAGGGGTAGCGTTCGCAGAAGCAAGCCAGACTTGGTGACAGACATGCCAGGATCTGGAACAGCAGCAGCACCAGGGCGGCCATGGAAACTGGCTAACCAATGGCAAACAACCGAAACGGGAACCTTGAAGTCACTGCACTGTACTCTACTGTGTGTTTTCTTGGAGAATGAAGGGATGTTTTTTCCTGTTTATTTGGATGCTGTGAGTTTTGGATAGTATTCATGAATCATACTCATAGATAATGTGCATAACATGAAGATGGAGAGAAGAACAGCTTTAAAATGTTAAACACAAATGTAACTTGATATTATCCAGAACAGTGATATAATGCAGCACATTATCATTGTTACCATTTGTTAAACACTGATTTCCATGTTTTCCTAGTAATCGCTTAACAATTAAATTACATATTCCACCAATTTATTAATTTATGTTCAGCATAATTTGCACAATTGCCATAGGAAGTGGATCAAAGCTTAGCTATGAGACGGAGCATAATATAAAACGTGAGGTGAAAAACAACTTCTTTAAAACAAAAAGCAAACTCACCGAAGGACTGGTGCGGGCCCACACTGCAGAGACTCAAGAGTTTAAACACCTCGGCTGCAACACTAAGCAATCAACCTCAAGAACGTGTCCGAGTTTAGCTATTTATGGAAAAAACTTGATCTCCCGCGTGGGATAAAACATAAAAACAACAAAATAATTAACATCTTGCACAACCGCCTTCTTATCTGTTGGGTTTTTCGGGAAGGCTCTTCGACTGGACTTTCTCAGGAGGCAGACGGTTCTTGACAGCTCCAAGTGTCAACAGGGAGGAATAATGTCAGGATTGTGCTAATGATGGGGCCACGTTTTGTGTTTGTGTGGATTTGATTCTCTACTGCTATCAAAACTACATTGGTTAGTGCATAGTCTATTCATCCACACATACAGGCCTAATATGGACTGATAACTATAGTTGATAATGATGATGTCAGGATAATTGCTTGTTCAGAAAGTCCTAGGGCCTTAGGCTACATCAAACAAAAAACAACGAGGCATTGTTCCTGAAATACTTTTGTCCTAGGTCCTTAGGCTACATCAAACAAAAAACAACGAGGCATTGTTCCTGAAATACTTTTGTTAAATGTATGAATACTACAATTATTGTTTACTTCCTGTGTGATGTTGATGATAAATAACAAATCTTTATTAACTTAAAAATCGAATGTAAGCCTGTGTTTCATCTGAAGAACACTTTTGTACAAAAATATATATACAGTATAATTATTGCAGCCGTCAGTTTGACGATGTCCAAAGAATAAAACACATTGATTCTGCAGTAAAAATGCTTACATGATGCATGCTAAAGCTGTGCAACTAATGAAGACAAGCACAGAGATTAACAGTGTAACAGTGCAACAAACACACACTTCTTACATTCTGTGAAAAAAAGGGTTTTTAATAAATAGTCATGTTATTTCAATACAATCTGAAGATAGAAGATGGGCAAAATGCTTATCGTGGGTCAAGATGGAATGCACTAGGATATCAACAAACACAAATATGTTCACAGTGGTGGGGCTAGCAATATAATTAAAACAAATCTGCATCATACTTGAAGCTAGAGTAGGCTATTTATTTCAGAAGCATTTTTTTTACATTTTTGTTACAATTCTTGAAAATATCTGTGGCTGTCGCAGGCCTGAAATACCCTTGTCCAATCCTTTCATTCTGCTCTGTGCATGACCGGAGTCTTCAACAAGGCTAGGCGGATCTTTTGTCACTGAACTTTTTTTTACTTTACTAAAGCCAGCGAGCTAGTCATGTGTTTTGTGGGAGTGGCTTTGGAGGGAGGCCAGAATGGAGGAGTGGGATTTTTCGGTTGGATGCTGTACTTTCAAAATAGCATATAAATTGCCTACCCTAGCTTTAAAAGTATCATTATCATCGGAGTTATGATTATGGTATAGATATCATTGTTGTCGTTGTTGTCATTATCATGGAAGCATTATTCAAAATAAATATTGTTTTTAAAAGCCTTTGTGATGGAGAACATGATGGAAGACTAAAGAGACAGAGCGGGAAATCTGAATCCATTTAGAATCATGTCGAAAAAGCCAACATTTAGACAAAGCCAGCAATAAACTCATTTGGCATAAGTATTGCACACATATATATCATATATAGAGGTTTCCATTAACTCTTTGTGCTGGCTGAGATAGGCTATAGACAGGTCCCATGCGCTGGCTTTGTTTCCTGCTTTTTATTTGAGACAATAGGCCCTTGACAATTAGATCTTCATAAATTAAACAAAACAAAATGTATGAATCCAGAATAAATGAAGGGTTTTAATGCCTGACCAACATGCCTCTGACCTGTTCCCGATCATACAAATACTCTTGAAACCCATGTGGGCCAACAACGCCCCCTTGCGGGGGGCAATGGAAATAAAACAAAAATAAATATGGCTCATACATACTTGATGTACAATTTTCAATGATATTTCACTTACACATACAGAAATAGCAAGGTGTTGATTCTATGAGAGTTTTGCATGATAACAGCATATAGGAGAATGTGTTATATACAAATAATTCAACCGCAATGGGGCCTACACTGACCTGACAACATAACATAACTATGGAGAACCCAGAAACATGGCAAATACTGCTGGAAAAAATACTGAAATAACATGAATGAACCAATGAATCAAGTAATATAATTGTGAAGACGTTTTGTGGCCATGTGAGTGTGAATCAGGAAGATTTCTGACCTAGAGGCTCCAATGAATGTAGGAATTAATAAATGAATGAACAAAGACAGAAGATAACAGTGTGAAGACCTTCTTTGGGGCCGCAGGAGAATGGATCCCAGGGGTTCTAGTTAGCCAGACACCACGCAACAGAGGCCAGAGAAACGCCGCTTTCTCTGCGCCACCAGTGGATGTGGAGTCAAATTCAGCAGACTGCTGTCATCTGTGGGGTACAGAGGACACAATGGTGGGATTACCTAGTATACTTGACTTGTGACGTTTCTCACTGATATCGTAAGAATTCAACTACGTGATGGCGAAAAAAAACGACCAAAAAAAAACGTGTAACTCCTCACTCAAATTGTATGCACTTCTTGCGACGCCAAGATGTTGTCACTTAACCAAAATCCCCGCATGAAAAAGTAATGCGGACGTTGTATGTGAATGGTCAGAAATTCAAGTCGCATTGGTCTATTTTGTATTATTTCCACAATCGTAATTCCGATATCCCATCTCCATGGAGACCCAACTTGCCTTAACGGGTGGATAATTCTAAATAACTGATTTGCTCTAGGTCAGTCGCAAAACATTAGCAGGTCTTTTGATATGCTACCGCTCTAGACGCCTATAGTGCTGTCTGGGGAACAACGACCTCTAGTGGTATGGTATGTGTACGCCATGTATATGTAGTTGTTCATCCTGCTGTACTCTTCATGATGAAGACCTGAAACTGTCTGGCATACCTTGGTTTTTCAGCGGTAATGGCATAGCATCCCTGAGTTTGCTGAGAAGATTTCGCATCTCACGCATGTCCCTATGTACATCAAAAGAATAAATGCATGAATACCTAAAAAGGTGCCTGTAAATAAGTATGGTAAAAAAAAAAGGACATGACTTCAACATTTTGCTTGGAAAGTCAGATGTGAAGTATAAATATATTTTTAAGCACAATGAAACATTTTTTTATTATTATATATTATTATTTTATTTTATTTTTATCATTTTTTATGTATGTTCAAATACTCCTATACAATATAAATTTTACATTCTCATCAAACAAATACATAAAATACAAAAAATGTTTTCATCAACACAGCATCAGTAGAGCCACTACTACGCTACGCTAATGCCCCAAACAAACAAAGTGTGTCCGTACCGCTCAATGTTGTCTATATCGGTGCCCACCAGCCACGGGTCCTGGTGGTTGAAGAGGGGTGAGGAGGAGGAGTCGTCCAGAATGGGGACATCAGAGCTCTCATCCACTTTGAAATCCACTCTGGCCTCTGCATACATGTCCTTTCCTATGAGGGGCACAATCAAAAGAAACACCTAATTCCCTGGTTGCCACAGCTAGACTAGAGCCTATAAACCAAAACGATGTAAAGCAGTGTGAGGCGTTGGGTCAGTGGTACCATACTGTCCCTATGGGTTAAGCAAGGAATATCAGAACTAATGCTGGCCCTGTTGCTAGGATGCGGGTTGCAACTACAGTAGATGCAAGCGGGCAGGACAGCTGGACGAGTTCAGGAGGAGGCCTCTGTGTCAGGGAGACCCGATGTCGCTCAACTCGAGCCACGTTGGCGTCGCTCGCTTGCTTTAAAGTGAACTCTCTGCCACTATTTCAACCGTCACTCAGTCCTGTGTGACGCAGTCAGCGAATGACTGGCCACCTTTTCACAATGCAACACGTCACAAACCCATTGAAGGTTATCATGGTTCTTCGCCCACAGTGCTGCTCACACAGCAACGCTACACTTTTTTTGCCATTGACCGACGGTGGGAGGGTTAGAATGACCTTGGGTGCTGGAGTGCCAGCATATCTCCAAATCCCTCCGCTCCGATGCAGCAAAACACCCAAACAAACCGACTGACGTTCCCATGTGCGCTATGATACGAGCTCAATGTGCCATGCCTAGTTTCCGTGGAGCCTCTTCTACAGCCCCTGAGTATGCGTTTGTGTGCTGAATATGCATGCCTTGAGTGTGTGTGTGTGTGTGTGTGTGTGTGCTGAATATCCATGCATTGAGTGTGTGCGTGTGTGTGTGTGTGTGTGTATGCTGAATATGCATGCATTGAGGTTGTGTGTGACGTGTGTGTGTATGCTGAATATGCATGCATTGAGGTTGTGTGTGACGTGTGTGTGTATGCTGAATATGCATGCGTTGAGTGTGTGTGTGTGTGTGTGTGTGTGTGTGTGTGTATGTGTGTTGAATATGCATGCATTGTGTGTGTGTGTGTGTGTGTGTGTGTGTGTGTGTGCGTGTACCTCTCCGGTGCAGCTTCAGGACCCCCAGCAGGCAGAAGGACTTCAGCATCTCCGTCACAAACATCTCCAGGCAACACTGGAGCTGGATGAAGAGCCTGCAGATCTCAGGCTGGATTTCCCCGTCCTCTGGCCTGCATAGCCACCATCACCACCACCAAACCATCACCACCACCACCACCACCACCACCACCAGCAAACATCATCATCATCATCATCGGGTAGCGGGATGGAGAGGGAGGGAGAAAGAGAGAGAGAGAGAGAGAGAGATGTCTTCTTCTCCAACGATCAAACAAACCACTTTTCATACCATTGGAAAATGTATTTCTGCCCATGTGTGTGTAATACTCTTGAAAGTTTGTGTTTCAAGTCAATCACAAATCAATCTTCTATCCATACCCTGACCCAGATATGACAGCGAGGTCGTGGTGGGCGGCTCGCGCCATGGAGCACCCTTTGGTGCGCGTGTGGTGCATCTGGATCCGCAGGGACGGACAGTCGCTGGAGATCTCCCCGACCGAGATGACCTGCTCCCGGTACAGGGCCACCAGCGTGTTGAACTCCTGCACAGTCTGATCAAAACAATAGCATGACCCTTCTTGATATTCAACACCCCCAACGGTCTACCATCTGGAGCGGTGACCGATGGATGGAATATGTTGTTGTTGTTGTTGTTGTTGTTGTTGTAAGTTATACATCGCAGGCACTGTCAAAGGCTATTTCTGTTTGAACAGATCAGAGATTTTTGATCAATGGACATTGAACCATAACAATTTGCACGTAGGCTATTGCGTATCACATAGCTAAACCAGATCGTATCCCGCGATTGTTTTTGCACGTCGGCTATAACATTTGTTAGCTACGCAAACGATAATACAAATAAAAAAATAATCGTGCATCTCAATAAAAGCCACAACAGTTCCAGCCCGTGCTCTGTCGCCAATCTCACCATCCGACTGTCCTCCATCGCCCCCGGAGCTCCAGGAGCTTCCAGCGGAGCCTCGTCGCTCTCTCCCCCGTCCAGATCACACAGCGACGGCTTGCCGCTCTGCAAAATGTTCGCTGCCGCCGCTGCAGATCTGGGGCGTTTTTGACGCCCATACGGTGCAGAAGAACACATGCATACACACGCACGCACCCTTCCGCACTCAATCCGCCGTAAATAGCGTGAACAGTTTTGCTTTCAGTTATTATAATAACGGAATTGAATGAGCAACAGCAGCAGCAGCAGAAGCGAGCGTATTGAGTAGGACGGCTGAGGACGACTTTGGGACGGGCTCCCGCAGCAGCCCGATCTGCATCTCCTTCTCTCTGCCGCGAAGAGAGTCACCTTCACCTCCCCTGAAGGCCGAGGGTGGGAGGGAGGAGGGAGAGCGAGACTGAGAGAGAGAGAGAGAGAGAGAGACACACACACACACACACACACACACACACACACACACACACACACACACACACACACACACACACACACACACACAATCTGTCATATTTTGACAGTTCATTAACCATTTGGAAGAATCAGTGGTCAAAAAGGATCTATCCATAGCCCAGGTCAGGCCCCCAAATAGCCGTGCTCCTAAAAAGAGTGTGAAAAATTAATGTTATGGTTGCGGTAGCTCTATAGTCTTCAAGATAATTAGACCTCGTCGTTTGCTCTATATGTAATATAAATGATCCCATTTTGTATCAAAAATATCACTACCATTAATAAAAAATGAGGTTGCATTATCTTTAAAAAAAAAAAAAAAAAAAAAAAAGGACTTGGAAAAGCAGCCGCATGTAAAATTGCAATAACCTATGTGTGTGTCAGTTGAGTTGAATTGTTTTTTAATATTAGAAATGATATAGTCCTACACTAGGTTAAACAATGTATAGCCTATTTATTGTAGGTCAACTCAAATATTATGTCTGTTTACATATGCATACAGGTATAACCTACGTAATACTGTATACATTAATGTTTTGTTATTGTAAAGTTTTTTTTAATTCAAGATATATTCTACGAATATTCTTCAGTATAGTTATCATGTCATTACAATGCGTTTAACATTTTGTGTGTGCAAGTAAGTCTTCCCTTCATGAGACATAAAGTAGAAAGTAGCAACTGTAGCAGTAGAAACTGTTTATTTCAACAATTCAAAACCAAATGCAATTCATGTGATTTGTTATGAAGTGGTGATGAAAATAACAAGATGAAGAACCTAACTCCACACGTCTAAACTACTCAACTGTCCTTTATCCAGACAGAGAAGCTTAACCGTAGCATTATGTTTAAGAACAAGGTTGACTAAAATGTTTTGTCAATAATGTGCAACGGTGGCTCTATTGTACAAAAAAAAACAGGGTGTGCCCCTGTATTTGCACTACCACTATGAACATGACATGAAGTAAAGCTACGTTGCTAATGCTAATGAGCCTCTCATGAATCGTAGGCCTATAATGCAAAAAGTGCAAACAGCTGAGGACAGGTAAGGCATGGGCTGGTACGGTAAGATATGGTAAGATGTGGTAAGTTGAGGGTTTACCCGATGAAGAGTCAAGGGTAAAGCAAGGTAGGATACATGGTCAGGTACAGTACTTTATAAGGTAAGGTAGGGCATGGTGGTGAATTGGCTGATGGTTTGGATACATCACTGGATGCCTTTTATAACGTATCTCCATATTATCGACAAAAGATCCACAAGTGTCCACAAATATGAAGGAGTGCCACCCCTCCCCTCTCTGGCAGTTGATAGGTTTTCAACTTGTCACTCAAAAAAGGAGGCGTGGGATTGGCAATGTCTTGGAGCAGGAACACGACCACGGCATGAAGGATTGAGTGTTGTGAGATGTACACTTTCTCCACAGCCGCTCTGCGACGGGACCGTCCACCTGGGGGGTCTTCTGCACCCCCTGGGTTATTGGGTACCCCCCATTCTGGGGACGGGACTATCAAACACATTTGCAATGTAGAACCAAAACCAAAAAAGTGTACAACAAATCAGCAGGCATATTCCGTTTTTTTCCAAAGAAAAATCCATGAAGATAGAGGAAAACCCTTTCGTTGTGATGTTCCATTAGTGATGTGTAGAGGGCATGGCTGCAGAAGGCACAGTGGAGTTTAACATGGGAGCAGGTCCAGTTGCTGTAGCATCAACCATAATCGTCGGGTATTCCAGCGGAACAACAGCAACAACTCTGGGGTTCTGACTCACGGTAGATAAGTCGCCCTCTAGTGTACGTTTGGTGTAATGACACCTCGGGGCGTCGGCAGCGCACACATTCAACATTTTTCTACAACATTGTTGTATTGTGTGCGCGGGAGAGATACGGACAAACCACGCATAAGCACGATGAGGTGCTTAAGGTATTTGCACACCGCCCCAACAAACACTGATAGCCTACTATAGAATGCCATCTGCCATTGGCCAACAGGTTGGCCAACAAAAAAACAGCCCCTTGAGAAACCCAGCAAATCAACTTGTTGCCATATCCCTACGGAGAGATATCCCATATTTAGCATGAAGATGCACTTCATTCTAAACCAGGTATTAGCCTCATACATCCAGACCGCAACACCTTGGCTTTGAGACTCACGAAAGAGATAGATGGGTGGCAAAAGTCAGTAATCCATATAGGGATGGGCAGTGACACGTTACAAAAACAATAAGACATAATCCATACCATAGATATCATAGAAACATAACCTGACATGACCTGCCCATCAGTGTAGTGTGTTTTACAATCTCTCTAGATTGTTAATCTGAAGTCTGATTTGTGAAACCAGGTTTTTTAGAGCACTAGAATAGTGTTCTTGCCTGTCAGATTCTTCTCTTACTGTCCTACTTTAAAGCTGCTGTTGGATATATTAAAGAATTCAAGAGCGAGAGCAGAAAAGAGCATAAGAGAGAAATATTTGAAACTGAACACCCCTTCTCACTCCCATCTCTGCTCTCTCCCTACATTTCTCAGCCACTAAGAAGTGTTTCATTCAAAGACCTGTGATTGACAGGCAAGACGTATTCTCTAAACCAATATGGTAGAGATGCCCTGAATGGTCATAAATAAGCCAGGCGCAGTCTGAAATCTAAATTCTCTGAAATAATGATGAGATTCTCAGAGCGTTTGACTCACTAATAGCTGAGGGATGGCTATGGCATTTCTAACTAATAATAGCTCATAAATCTTACCTGCAGTCAATTTAAGTGACCACTGATGCAACCAAACATGCAGTCATGCAATCGATTTCTGACCCGACCACCGACTTCCACATTTGGGTCCTCTCCTGGTTCGTATTCAATCCATGTCCATGACACCGTGCAGAGACAAGACTTTCTCAAAGGTGATTTACACCTGCACGTCACACTGACATGTACACAAAGGGCACAGTATAGTTTTCCAGCCTTAAATATACATAAACTAACAAACTTCCTCCTCAGTCTTGCCTTTCCTCACCCAGGCTCCAATGAATCAATGTTTCTTTAAAATCATCCCATGTTGTGCTGAAGATCTGTTGGTGTGTTTCACCCAACTGAAAAAAATCGTGTTCCCGGTCCATTCACTGTAGTCCGGTTGTCGGGTCCAAAACAAAACCACTACATCGCCAGATATCCGTTCCCCCGCTCAATCCGTCAGCATTTCCTCAGCGCGTCTCTTTTTAGAGATGAGCGATGCGTTGCTAAGCTACGGGAGGATGCACATCTGTTCAGAATAAAAGGGGCGGGTCCAAGTCTACGAGTCTTTCCGTGGATCTTCGGCCAACGCGCCGACAAAGAAGTATAAACCTTCCGCTACAAAGGGGACCGATCGATCTCCGACTTTCCCTGCTCTAACCCCCCCCCTGCACGTTCCTGCAGAGGGGGGGATTTCAAAAGCTTCAAAAGTGATTGAAGCCCAAAGTGAAAAGGCAGGTGCTCAAAACATCTAAAACAACAACAACAACAGATCGACGAGGCAACAGTGCCTGACCCCACAAACCTCTGAAACAGAGAGAGAGAAAGAGGGAAAGAAAGTCGACCGGCCCGATTGGGATCGCCGGTCACCGGGTTGGGAGGGCTTCAGGAGAAGAAGAAGTAGAGCAGGAAACAGAGCAGCAGGAAGGCCAGGATCCAGTTGACGGAGTGGATGTAGATGATGACCAGGTCCACGTCGAAGAGCCAGCCGCGCATGTCCGCCAGGTCCAGGGCGTCCAGCGTGAAGCCCGCGGGACCCAGGGGCCATCGCCGGCCCTGCTCCGCGGGCTGCCTCTGGTAGCCTGAGGACAGTGGACATGTAGGAGAGACTCAGCAACGCAGGGACTCTTCAAACATAAAAAAAAAAAAGCTGGTTTACAGAACATTTTAAGCATTTCAGAAAATGAAGCATGTATCTGTTTCGTGCGCTGTGAGAAGATGTGTTTCTGGTTGACTGCGCCTGCCTCTGTATGACAACATTTAGACATTAGACCGCTCCCTGATTGGTTGGGGAGTCATAAGAGAAATCATAATGCAAGCCGAGCAAATTAATAAAACGAAAAAATATGGTCTGGTCAGTTTATTTTTTATTACTCGGTACATACGCTCTGTTTCTGGAAGTGGAACAGATTGTGTGAGGACAAGGTAAAGAAAGGGCAATACCCTGAACTAGCTCATAAAACGAGCGGTTCACTGAAGAGTCATTCCAGGGAGTAGACGAATGAGAGGGCGATAATGCTTTTCCTTGAAGCTCCCTTCTCCTCCATATCAGCCTGGACCCACTCTTCCCAGATAAACCCTTCAGCCTGGAGTTTGCTCCATCGTGGAAGCCCGTGGGCAGATGAAGAGATACCTGTGTGTGTGTATGTATTATTTTGTGTGTGTGTGTGTGTGTGTGTGTGTGTGTGTGTGTGTGTGTGCTATTTTGTGTGTGTGTTATTTTGTGCATGCGTGCGTGTGTGTGCATGCGTGCGTGTGTGCGTGCGTGCGTGTGCATGTGTGTGTGTGTCTCACTGAGCTGCTCACCCCAGAAGATGTGGAAGCGCTTGGGTCCGCTGGGCAGGGGCCACCTTGAGCAAGGCGCTCTCTGGAAGTTGTTCTTGCGGGCGTTGAACACTTTGGGGAAGAAGCTCTCCGTGGTCTCGTTGAGCTCTGGGGACAGGCCTTTGAGGTCAGTTTGGTGGAGTTGTTGTTTGGATCCGAGTCGTTTTATCGTATATATATATGTATATATGTATTATCATGATCAATGTTATGACCTCAGGTGAAAAATACATGAATAACTTCTACCTATATATGAGTAGTAGTATGAGTATATATAATAAATAAACCAAGATGAGTAGTATTTTATAAATGATGACAGTTGAGGTCAATCAATTGTTTACATGTGGACTTGGATCATGATCTTTTAACTCTAAAAATAGATATCAAATCTAGCTTGATACTTATGACTACCCCGTACGACACGGTGACACCCAATTCACCCATCTCACATCTTATCCTCAATAACATTCAACAAAAAAAAATAAAGTCAACCCCCGCAGGTGACGCCCAATGTGACAGGTCGAGCTGCCCTCTGCGAGCGGCCCCGACACCTCCAGACCGACCCGTGCAGCCCGC
>NC_140292.1:7300447-7385447 GCF_964030765.1 Micromesistius poutassou | reverse complement strand
AAATGGGTCTTAAAAGCCCCTAGTGGATGTACATCCTAGACTAGAGTGTTGTCACATGATTCTCTTCCGACTGCCGTATTGCAGCTGGATGTACAATCTAAGCTAAATAACACATTCACAACTTTCATGTGAGTGCAATAACAATGTTGAAATGCGTGGAGAAGATGATTTTGCTTCCCAGGAGTGGAGCGCTAATCCTGAATGTGCAGATCACGTTCAGGACATACAACACAGGAGATATTAAGAACACATTGTTTCTTCCCTTTCCCTTGTATGTTTTATTTCATGTACCAGAAGAGATAATTTTTTCCTCTCAACAGCTTTTTACAGGATGAAAAAAACAACACTCTTGTTTTCCACTCTGTTTCTCTCTCTCTCCCCCTCGCTCTCTCTCTTTCTATTGTTTATAGCCTCATTATCTCTCTCTTTCTTTGCCTCTATCACTCTCTCTATCCCCCCTCTCTCCCAGCCCTCCCTCGCTCTCTTTCTCTCTCTCTCTCTCTCTCTCTCTCTCTCTCTCTCTCTCTCGCTCTCTCTCGATCCCCCTCTCTCCCTACCTCTCTATCTCGCTCTATTATTCATCACCTCACTCTCTCTCCCTCTCCCTCTCTCCCCCTCTCCCCCCTCTGACCCTCTCTGTTTATTCTTTATCACTTCCCTCTCTCTCTCTCTCCCTCTCTCTCTCCCTCCTCCACCTCTCTCTCCCTCTCCCTCCCCCTTCCCCCCCTCTCTCTCCCCCCTCTATCCCCCCCTCCCCCCTCCACCTCTCTTTCCCTCTCCCTCCCCCTTCCCCCCCTCTCTCTCCCCCCTCTCTCTCTCTCTCTCTCTCTCTCCCCGCTCTCTCTCCCGCTCTCTCTCTCTCCCCCTCTCTCCCCTCCCCCCCTCTGTCTCTCCCACTCCCTCTCTCTCCCACTCCCTCTCTCTCCCCCCCTCTCTCCCCGCCTCTCTCTCCCTCTCTCCCCTCCCCTCTCTCTCTCTCTCTCCCGCTCTCTCTCCCTCTCTATCTCTCTCTCCCGCTCTCTCTCTCTCTCCCGCTCTCTCTCTCTCTCTCCCTCTCCCTCCCTCTCCCTCCCCCTGTGAGTACCCCTGCAGGTGGTCAGAGGTGGTATTTTGACTTTGTCTTTTCACAGGTAGCCACCCGAGCGCGACATCAAACAGGCGCCGGCCTCTCTCTCCGTGGCGCTGCTGTTTGATACCCTGAGCAGGTGTTACCGGGCGCGCCCCGCTCCCCCTTCCGTAAGCCTCGCTCACCGTCACCGCCCAGGGGTGACGACGGGGAGATGAGAGATTGGACACAGAGGTTGGACACGGAACGGACAATAGTCAAATTGTTGAGGCCGGGAGCATTAAAGATGCAGGGAGACAGACGGTTGAGAGTCTGGAGGTCTGGGAGCTGGAGAGCTTGAGGCGGTGTCCCGGTTTCAGCGCTTTTCATGTGAATATAGGACGGATGTGGAGCTTTGTGGTTGACCTGGAGGTTCCTCTGTGCACGTCTATGAGCGCCTGTTGCCCTTCTCTGTAGCGCCAAGGTTGAAGAAGAAGTCGCTGTTGAAGAAGCGATTTTAACCTCCATGAAGGAGTCTCATCTGGTTAAATAGAGGACAAATAAAAACAATATATAGATAGATGGATTAATGGATGAATGGGTGGGTGGATGGATGGATGGATGGGAGGGTGATGGGTGACTGGATGGGTGGATGGGGGGGTGAATGGATGGATGATGGATGAATGGAGGGATGAATGGATATATAGATGCAAGCAGGTGGACCAGCACTCGTCTAAGAGTGCTTTACTCTGTTCTAAAAGGCAGCACTGTATAGCCACCTCCTTATGTTGTTATGAATCTCACATACATCAATGTTGTGTGTGTGTGTGTGTGTGTATGGCGGGTCAGTAATGCATATAAATGTAAGCATCCATACACTGCTCCAACGACATCCAACGGCTCTTTAATGTAAATGACACACCTGCATGTTGTCCTTAATAAACGTTTCACACCATTCTGCGGCCAGACACCAGATGATGTGTTACCAGCCCTCCTTCACCTCAGATACAGATAGGATATAGATAGGTGTCAAACATCACAAAGAAAATAGCTCTTTCACCACTAACTATCTTTTTTTTCAACCAAAAGTTATATTTACTTTATTGTGCTATATTGACCAGGAAATATTGACACGTATTTACATGTATAATACTTACTGTGTGGTTGTTTTGACCGGGGTAAGTAGATGTTTAGTGGCTCAGGCCAGTTTATTGACCAATTAGATAAATAAAGTGCCCTCTAAAAAGGTCTAATTGCGTTTCATCTTTCCGTTTCATCTGTCTACGCAGATAGCCTCGGTCGCGCTCAACATGTGGATTAAATTAGCAAGCTTTTAGCAAGTAGCAATAGGCGAGTGTAGCTGCGTGTCGGTTTTCATACGAGCCCTTCAGAAACACGCAATAATTGCTAACCAGACAAACGTAATTGTTGATAATGTATCTTTAGTCAAGGGATTCGAGATAAAAATTTGCAAAGGAAAATAAATTGACCCTATATCTGTTGTCATGGAGACTTGATGACTGAAGTCTAGAAACATGCAAATCTGACACACAGGCATTTTAGGGCAAATGGATCTTTGGGTGTGATTGCATTGATCAACTATTTCCATCTCAAAGGGAGAAGTGTCTTTTCTTTCCAGCAGAGTGGCTCATTATTCCATTATGATGAGTCTTATTGACAGACAGACAGATGGACAGACATATAGAAAGAGAGAGAGAGAGGGAGAGAGAGAGAGAGAGAGAGGAGAGTGTCTCTCTTTCTCTAATAGTGTGGAAAGCCATCAGTGTGTCTATTATCAGAAGCTGGTTCTTCATCAAGTCAGATGATACAATGAATGGATCTTGGCACAATGTTCTCCTAATGGACTCCAAATCCAATCCAGCAACAGCTGTCTCTTCAGAGAACAGAGAGCGTAACAAACACCCCAGAACTTGTTTCCCATCTGGGGAAGCCACTGGAGAAGAACAAGTGGTCAACAACAACAAGCAGATTCACCAATCAGAAGACGGAAATGTAACCTTCCACCATGACGTACGGTCAGCTCAATTCCCTATTTCAGCAAACAAAATGGGAAAGATGGATCTTCTGTTGTCAATCGCTGATTATCGATCACCCGTGCGTTGCTGTTGGCGTTTTAACCAGACAGGGAGCCACACATCCTCCCACCGGCGATCGTCACCACTGGCCAGGGATTCTGAAGTGTTTTGAAGCGGCTCTGCCCGGCTGGCCAAACAGAGCACAGTCCCCCCCCGGCTCAGAGGGGCCCCTCAGAGGGGTCCTCAGAGAGGGGGGCCCTCAGAGGGACGAGTGCTCGAACAGGATGACCTGCGTGTGGCCGGAGAGGCTGGACAGCCGGGCGGGCCTGAAGGCCCCGATGCGGGAGTACACCTCGGAGGCCACGTCGGAGCCCGCGCCCCAGGACAGGTGGGGGCTGGGCGGGGAGGCGTGGACGCGGGGCGGGGTCAGGTACGGCGGCGTGGAGGAGTGAGGCCGGGCGGCGTCGGGGGACGGCCGAGGGCGGAGGACGAGGGGAGGAGGGGGCGTAGGAGGAGTACGGAGGACGACCGGTGGTGGCGGCAAGGGGAGAAGGGGTGGAGGAGGAGGAGGAGGAGGAGGAGGAGATGGAGTGGACGCCCTTGGGAGTGGCGGTAGGGATGGGACCACAAAGGTGGACGTTGGCGGCGGCGTCATGGTTTGGATGGGCGCGTAAACATCCGGTGCGTTGCCGTTGTGTCCGGGCGGAGCCGGGGGCTGCGGGGGGTGTTTGAGGGTGTAGCCGGCGGTGTGGTAGAAGCGGTAGTATTCCAGAGACGGCCTGCTGCGGGCCATCCGTAACCTAAAGCCAACACACAGTACCGTCAGCAACAACAACAACAACAACAACAACAACAACACCAACAACAACACAAGAGAGCATTGCATGACACATCATTCAAGATGTTTAGCATGTTTTAGCACATTCACATTAAAGGTTTTGATATTGTTAGCCTCAAGTCATATTTTGGCCAAATTGCGATATCTAGCCTAATGCTGCTGATTCACTGTGCCTCATTGGCTATATATTAAGCCAATCAGAGTGCTTTTTACATGCCGTAATCAGTATCTACCTAGGTCAGCTGCCTAGGAGGCTAACGATATTTAAATGGTCCTGATGAAGGTAGCCACAAGTCACGAGCATCCACAGTCTAACTAAACAGCCGTTTAGTCGGGTTCGGTTAAGGTAAGCTTCCTACATAGCCACTATGAGGGCCAAAACAGAGGATGTCGATATAATGAATTAAAGGACCCGGTTTGACCACCAGGTGTCTGGGTCCTGAGATATCATGAGCCATTTCAAAGGTATTCCGATGTGACATCACAGGGGAATCCCATTGTGACATCATGAGCCATTAAAAAGGGATCCCGTTGTGCCATTACAATGTGGGAGTGTCCCACCGGCTTAAAGGAGTTGATTGGTGGACGCTATCAACTGGTGATGGACACCAGTTGCATGAAGCTGGGATGCCATCATCCATCCGATTGGACACTCGCACTCGTGATGTCACAAGCGGATGAATTCTGAAACGGCGCATAATTGCCCAAAGACAATGACACATCCGGTGGAACAAAGACAAGCGGACGGTGGGACCATCGTCTATTGTGTCACCTGTGCCTCAGCCGTAGGAGTCTGTACAGCAGCAGCAGAATCAGCGCTCCAGCGATGGTCACCAGGAGCACGGCCACCTTCAGGTCCAGGCTCCAGCAGGGCCTGAGGGGCCCCGGGGTGCTGCAGGCCCCCGGGGGCCGGGGGGCCTGGGTCTGCGTAGCCCCGGCGTCGGCTCCCCTCTCGGGGTTGATGATGGGGCTCGGGACGGGAAGAGGGCCGGGCTCGGGGCGTCGGCGGCGTTCCGGTCGCGGTGGGATTTGGAGGGGGACGCTTCTGCTGGTCACCCCGCGGTTGGCCGCCATGGTTGTGGTTTTGGGGGAGGACCTTGTGTTTACTGCGGGAGGCGTGGGCAGGAGTGTGCGTGAAGCCAGGAGTCGAAAGGCGCGCCTCGCTGGAGCTCCGGTCTGCAGGACATGTCGGCTGAGTTCTATGAGTTTGAGACAAGAAGAGAATACACACACCGTAAACCGTTGTTAAAGACATTTTCACCGGTACTGGTGATGTTTTATGAACTGAAGAGCATCTGAGACAAACTCAAGCAGAAACTTGTGGAAGTTTCCACTTGAAACTTTCGTCAGAGAGACTCAATCTTACACTATATTTAAACGATAAAGGGTCTAAACTTACCGTCTTACAAATTCACAAAGTAAGTAGTAAATTGTAGTAAGTTTCAAAGTAAATTGTAAAGTTCCTAAATAATTGCCGAAAATATTCAATGAGTAAGGCAGCAGGCGGCTCTGCAGCTTCACCAGACCAAGTGAAACATTTGGAGCTCAGGGCAGTCGGAGGAAGTTTGTGAAAACAGCAGGAAGTGGAGCACTTCCTCGACACACAGTCCAGCAATCTGATTGGACAAACGCCCCATCGCTATGGTTACAGGAAGCTAGACCAGGATGTCTTTATTGGAAGGGTACATTTCCAGAGGAGTGGATAGCAGAGAGCAAGGCCAAGTCCCTCTGGTTCCACCTAGAACCCACCCATACACACACACACACACACACACACACACACACACACACAGGCACACATGCCAAAACACACACACACACACACACACACACAACTTACACGCAGGCACACATGCCAACACACACAGACACACACATAAATGCACACACACGCACACACACACACACACACACACACACACACACACACACACACACACACACACACACACACACAAGCACACACACACATGCACACTAGCACACATAAAAATGCACACACACACACACACACACACACACACACACACACACACACACACAGACATACACACGTACACAGGAAAGTAGGAACAAATAGTTCCTTACAGTCTCTCTAAATGAGAACATGGATCTCACATCTTTCTAACAAATGGCAAAACATAAAACTACTTTTTAAATGTCATAATTGTTTGGGAGGGGGAAACTTTCCAAATATCATTTTGTATTTTTGGCAGGCGGAGTGTGGAAAGTGTGTGCAAATTCTCTCTGAATGCCATTTCAAATGAATGAATTTACATGAATTTCTTTACAGATTCAGTTTTATCTTGAAAACAGGTCCCGAGAAGAAAAAAAGAGTTTCAAAGTAAAAGCGCAATCAAGTTGGTTTCAGTGACACCAAAATAAAAATTAAAAAGCAGCCCACATCATCAGTCAGCAGTCCGGTGGGCCGGGTCAACTCGGCCCGGGAGGAAGTCCGGGGTCCGCCCGGAGCGGCTGGGTGCTATCTGATCCCGCCAGCATTCAGGAAACAAACAAAATGCCAGGCAGTCACAGCAAAAAAGCAGCAGTGTTCAGACAGATGCGGCCAGTCCTCATTTATCAGTCTTATAACTCCTGTTGCAGGGCCAAGCTGGGAGGAATACTCTCCGCTCCATAGCTCATTACCTCCTCGCCTATCACCTTACACCATCGGGCCATATTGAAGCCCAAGGAGATTATTAAAGACATTACTAAATTATTAATCAGAACTGAGAACTTCAGGTGGACGGTGGGGATTTACCACCTAGAAGACCTCCATCTAATCGTCAGCTTTTAATCATACTTTTTTAGTCCTCGAAATTAACTCAAAATCAAAATCAAATGTTATGAAAGTGCTGAATTCAAAGTGTCGTTTGACGAGGACGGTTCAGACGGCCCAGGAGTGTATAAAACACGCGAGGCGAGAGGTTAATTGGAGCGGAAGCCAACCGACTCGACCAACTGATCCCGCCAGGCCAGGGATGTTGTGGGGGCTGACCTTAATTATTTGATGCTGCATTTTTAATTTTCTTTGATGCCTCATTTGACCACACATTTGTAATGCTAACAACAGTTCTGAACAGCTTCTTCTTCTACACATAAAGTTGTCAACACAAGTCAGAAACTACAAACATGGCCTCTTCGCCATTTCCGCCCAAGCCGAGCCAGACCGAAGCTTTACCTGGGTAAAATAGAACCTGTAGGCAGGGCTTATTTACAATTCCGCCCATTTTCCAATATAAACTGAATTCTTACCTGTGTTCGAGAGACACTTCATGAACCACCTCAAGAGTGCAGTCTCGTTTACCCTGTGTTTACCCTGTGACCACTCCCCGAGTCATACCTAGCATGAAACAACGATTACACAAAGGATTAAAAGTCGTTTTTCATCAGGGCGGGGTTGGACCCTCGGGCAGAAGTGTCAGAGTGAAGGAAGCTGTCCAAGTCACCGGTCATCTCGGCCTGGCGTCTCCCACTCCTGGGCGTGCTGCTGGCCAATCACAGGAGTGCGTCCAGTATGAGACTCTGTCCACCGAGAGGCTACACGCTTCTTGCCTGTGGCCAGCTTTCAAACTTTAAACTCCTCCCTCATGGCTGCTATGAATAGCAATTCAGAGGCTCCATAATAGACTGGCCCTTGGACTTATTTCACCGCTGTCAGAAGCTACAACCCTGTCCTTTATTTTGGATTTCTACTTTAAACGACTTAATATTACAATCATTTTGCACAATACTTCAACCGTGCAATAGTTCGGTATACTCTAGCACTGTTATAATACTACATTTATAATGGACATATCCACAAATATTACAATATTATAATAATATATATAATGCACGTCATTTCAAACATCTTATTTTCTTCTAAATGTTTCTTTCCTTGTATGCTTCTATTCTGGAATGGGAGCAAATGTTAGGTGATCCAATTCCCCCCTGGATCAATACATTTATTAACTCATATATATATACATCGTAGTCAATATACCGTGATGTACAAGAACAACAGGGCTTTAAAGTATGATCAGCTAACTTAAGGACAAGAAATTCATGACTATGAAGAGAAGATAAATGTTCATGAAGAGAAGAATACTTTTCAAGCTAAGAGTCGTGACGACAATGCAGAGAAAGAGACCAGAGAGACAGACCAGCTGCATTTTTGTGATCGATGGAATATTCTGCAGAAAACCATAAAGAGATGAAAATCATATCATGTTTCATTATAACAAATATGCTAATGCTATTCATGAATAGCTTTCTATTCAAGTCTGGAGCTTTTGTAAAAAGCTAAAGTGCGGCTATTAGTACGAGCTGTAACTTCTGGAGGTTCTTGATTCATGACAAAGAGTCCAGTGCTGAGATGTGGCCAATTCAACACATAATTCGCACTGTGCGCATTTCCTTTGATATTCGGCTGAAAGAATTTACAAAGGGACTGAAGGAACAGAAGTCAAATGAACAGCAGCTGGGCATGGTAGCCCAGGTCACACATAGAAAAAAAATCCCTAATATTTAATGGGTTTAATATATCATTTAAAGTTAAAGTAAAAAAAAAAAAATATCCTGATCCTTGAGGTGGATTTTTCATTTGGCAAACGTTGATCCGATATCCAATAAAAAGGGATAGTAAGAGTTTTTTGCGCTGGTAATTTATTCAAACTCTTCCACCACCGAAAAAAGTGGGCCAGTATGGGCCTGAAACTCCCGGGCTGAAAATGGGTCCCACTCCGGCCCTGTCCAGATGTACCCTGTTCACCAAACGAGGCAAACGCCCCAAACACGAAGGAGGCCCAGAGGAAAGTCAATCAATCTTCCAATACGTCGAGGTAAGGTGACATCTTGCATATAGATGAAAGATCTCTTGCATCTAAAATGAACCGGCATGAAATATTGACAGCATCTATCTTATTTGAAGAGGTGCAGTAGAAGTGATGGATGTCAATTTGAGGCTATATCACACGTGTGCTGAATGGAGACCCTGTATGTTGACATGTTCCCCACCCTGCAGAAAGCTGGCGGTTTCATTCTGGACCACACATTATCGCCTTTCTAAAGAAAGCATACATATATGCCTTCTCGTCTCATAGTATCGGCAGAGTGGCCCAAGAAGCTTTGAATCCACATACTGTACTTTTAAATCATGCATATGCATATGCATATGAAATCTTACTTCTTAATTTCATTTTGATTTTTAGCTTGGTATAATGCCAGCATTTTTGTTCAATCAGGCATTTTAGTTGGTGATTTGTTCATCTTGTGATTTCCCTGTGTGCACTGTCTGTGCACTGTGTGTGTGTGTGTGTGTGTGTGTGTGTGTGTGTGTGTGTGTGTGTGTGTGTGTGTGTGTGTGTCCTTATTATTACCACACCCGGAGAATGGCGGAACATGACGAGACCCCCGGGGGTGTTCCGCCTCTCTGTCTGACTGCTAACGTTCCCCTCAGGACCAATGAAACGCCCTCAGACTTAATTGATCAGTAACAGTTTACTGTAGAAACCTTCACTCATGGAACAGGGCATTTGAAGGGCCTAGGATTATGTAATGGCGACGGTGCAAGTCCCATTGTGGTTCCTGTAGCCCGTTTATTGTTTATTTGGTAGAAACTGGGATGCAGTCGCTCCCCCTGACCGCCTGCTGTGGTTGTTGTGGAGCCTTGAATGTCAGTCTCGCTGGACGGGGTTTGCTGATGACTGAAAGCAAATAGTTGTGAGAACAGACTATTCACCAACAGTGAATCAGTCAGGTCACTGCTCAGTCCATCAAACAGCCATCCAGTCAGTCAGGCAACCTGTCAACCAGCCACCCAGCCACTCAGTCAGTCAATCAATAAGCCATCCAGTCAGTCAGTCAAGGCATCCATCCAGTCAGTCAGTCAATCGGACAGCCATCCAGTCAAGCAGTCATTCGGCAAGTCAGTCAGTCAGTCAGTCAGTCAGTCAGTCAGTCAGTCAGTCAGTCAGGCATCCAGTCAGTCAATCAGTCAGTCAGACAGTCAGGCTGTCAGCCATCCAGTGAGGCAGTATGTCAGCCATCCAGTCAGTCAGTCAGCCAGCCACCCAGTCTGTCATCCAGTTAGCCAGTCAGTCAGTCCATGGCCTGGTGGCTATCAGTGCATGCACATGTATGCCCACGGACCCCCAGGCTGGTGGGCTGTCAGGTCAGCAGACAGCACAAGGTCATCAGACGATGACCCCTCTCCGGGCCCCGGCTCACCTGCCAGAGGGCTGCTGCCACCTCAGACACACACACACACACACACACACACACATACACACACACACACACACATATAAACATGCACATGCACACACACACACACACACACACACACACACACACACACACACACACGTAAACATGCACATGCACACACACACACACACACACACACACACACACACACACACACACACACACACACACACACACACACATATGCACACATGCACATGCACAGACTTGGGAGAACACACAACACATGCACTGAAACGTAAGCACACACACAAGCATGTGCACAACAGCCAACGCATGCACAGACTGATCATATTTTCAGTATAAATGATGCAGCAAAAAGTGATGTGATATGAAGATAAGTGTCTTTCCTCGTCTTTCCCTATCTATCTCTTTGTCTCTCACAGTCACACTCCAGTGCAATTTTTTTTATGACAGTATAACAATTTACTTTAATGGCATATAGGTGTGTTGTAAAATTCCTCTATTACCATATTTTCAACTGGGATTATGATCATTCTCTGCCCACCCACATAATGCGTTACTTCAGTTACACAAACAACCAAACTAACACGACATAACCTCCAGTGAATAACTAGACCATAGACAAACAAACACAGACACATGCACACAAACAGATACACACACCATGAGTGGTTGTGTGTGTGTGTGTGTGTGTGTGTGTGTGTGTGTGTGTGTGTGTGAGGGGGTCCGTCAAAGGAACTATGATTTCCTTTCCCAGAGTGGGCAGAGTCTTGATCCACGAGGACCAGACACAGGAGCCTAAAGGGCCCTTGAAGGGCCCTCCTGAGCTACCTTGGATGGAAATAATCACTGCGGCGGGTCGATACATCTTGGTGTAGCGGGGTGTGTGTGTGTGTGTGTGGGGACGGGGGGGGGGGGGGGGGGGGGAGGGGGGGAGACGCTAAACGCTGCTAAAGTACTCAGACGGACCAGCGTCACCGGGCAACAGGACAGGAATGAGCAGAGGATGAGGACTGCGGTGACAGAACACATGGCTGGAGCACTGGTGAGCCAGGCACGCTACGCTCACACACACAGACGCACACGTAAAATGAAATAGATACACACAAATAGGTATGCGTCGTAAGAAATACTTAGGTAGATAGTAGATAGTACGCCTTTATATCTAGATAGATAGTACGCCTTTATATCTTTCCCTATCCCCTCTCTCACACACACACACACACAAACGTTTTGCATGAATAAACATTTCATCAGTGGTTTCAGACATCCAGTTTGTGTGTGTGTGTGTGTGTGTGTGTGAGAGAGGGGATAGGGAAAGATATAAAGGCATACTATCTACCTCAGGCAGTTTTATTTGCCACGGGTAAACTAATGGCTGAAAAAATGGAAGGAGACCTTAATTGAGATTAAAGCCGAAGAACAATAACAATAATGTTTCCTGTGGTGAGCATACATGTTCCAGTAGGTGTAGTAGACTGTTTAAGGATGGTCATGTATTATAACGTGGCTATATCAATTCAGAGCAGAGCTTGTTTGTCAGTTTGTTAGCTGAGATTAGCTCATTCTGAAAACCTGTCAACAACACGGATTCTACTCTTGTGTTTGAACCTGTTCTTGTTTGAAACGTGTCTCTGAATGTAGACAATGTCAAATTAAAAAGAAAAAATCCCCCAAAAAAGAGGAAATATATAGATATAAATGTATACATGAAAGCAGTTAAAATATATTCAGAGTGATCGTTTAAAGGAAACTTTTAATTTGTGTTTCATCTTAGGTCTATGTCTGCACCCGCCAGTCCAGCGGTCCGCCAGTCCAGTCCTCGCCTCACTGGAACCATTTGCTCAATCCAAAACATTTAAATGTAAAATGCGACTGTAAGCACATCGGCCACTTAATTTCCCCAGAGTCCATCTCAGCCCTAATATAGAGGCACCTTTAAAATGCCATCACAATGTATTATTCTGCACCCCCCTGTCAGAACGACTATTAAGTGGAGGAAGGGAATTTAATTGAAATGTGGACGTGGGTGTGAGTATGCTAATATATAATAAGATGGTGTTCCCATGTGAGTGTTTACATATTAACATGAGAGCAATGCATACAGCAACACACATTGTGCCTATGTACATGTTTACATGATGCTGATTGGTTGGGCGGGTTGTTGTTCTGTGTGTGTGTGTGTGTGTAGGTCACGTCTCGGTGAACACACAATTATACACACACACTATTTTAACGGTCTGAAATGCAAATATGAAATGCGTAACGCAAGTAGCTTTGTGGGCGGTTCTCTGGCGATGTTGCTGTTATACCGGCGGATAAATGAGTCTTGTGCCCGACGCAAATCTAAAATGGGTCGGTCTGAAGTAGCTTAATTACCCGTAGGTGTGTTTTGGGCGTAACATGCAATAAACCAATGAGAGTGCCATCTTCAATCTTCTTTAAGAGCCAGCGCATTTGAACTTGACGAGTTGATATTTTGACAGCACGTTTGCACACTCCGCTGAGACGCATGCATGACCACATGAATTTCAAACTTCAAAGCACCAAGTATCATTTGCGCCGGAACACGCCTCTGCTTTTCGCCGACACACCTCTCTGGGCACAAGTGTAGTGGCGCGAGTTTGCTGCGGGGGAAAATCAGCTTTAGGAAGGGTGCAAACCAGCAACGACACATGTAGAGGTGTAGAAAGTCAATTGCACTGGGTGCAAGATAGGGCCCTAGGTGTGTATGTGTTTATGCCCGTGCATGTGCATCCCTGCCTGTGTGTGTGTGTGTGTGTGTGTGTTTGCCTGTGTGCTTGTGTGTGTGCATGTGTGTGTTGGTCACATGCACGTGTGTTTATGCCCATGCATCTGTACGTGTGTGTGTGTGTGTGTGTGTGTGTGTGTGTGTGTGTGTGTGTGTGTGTGTGTGTGTGTGTGTGTGTGTGTGTGTGTGTGTGTGTGTATGTGTGTGATTGCATGTGTGCTTGTGTGTGTGTGTGCATATGTGTTTATGTACATGCATGCGTCTGTGCATGTGCGTGTCTGTGTGCATGTGTCCGTGAGTGTGAGAACTGATTGACGCCGTCTTTGTTCAAACTGGACTCCGGGGTCAAGAACAACAAGAGGGTTCTGAGGGTCGTCTCCAACGTCCCACCCGGGGAATGTGGGATGTTTGAGTCCTCCGTGGTGCTCAAAAGACCGGTTTAATCAGTGTGAGTCATCCCCAGGCTCATTTCCATAGTCATGACGGAGTCACAGAGGTCACAGAGAGAGAGAGAGAGAAAGAGAGAGAGAGAGAGAGAGAGAGAGAGAGCGATAGAGAGAGAGAGACAGAGAGTTTGGGACCAAGGCACCCTTAGTGCTGTCTGGGTGTGGCTTGGGTCCAGCTCCATGTTACTGATGCTAATAAGGACACATGGATATGATACGCATGGGCAAACCAGGATTACTTGGACGAGAGTAGACATCAGTGATGGGATTGGTCAAAGTGACCCTGAGATTAGATGAAACTTCCTTTTGGATGCTATAAACTCCCGACCCCAATCCGCCGTCAGTGAGTAAAGGCGGATTATTATCAGTTGGGACGTTTTTTTATGTAAACGTCAACCATGTCTAGACTACGGATATGGTAATTGAACTACGTTAATACAAAAAACATACACACATTTCCATGTTAAGATGCTAATGGTTACAATGCTAAGCGTGTCGTCAGTGTGGACTTGATCTTATCAACACTGAAACACGTAGCAGGGCAGCATGCTTTTCTGAACAGATGAAGGCATTTAAGTGCTAAGTTAAGTGCTAACACCGTGCCTCAGTAAACAGCAAGACAGCAGTAGCTCTATTCAAACCAGACGATTATGTTTTGATTGCTACTACAATATAATGATCTTTTTGAGGGATGTTTTCAAGCAAGAGATGTTGAAAGCAAACCCACACATACAAACACACGCACACACACACACACACACACACACACACACACACACACACACACACACACACACACACACACACACACACACACACACACACACACACACACACACGCACATACACACACACATCCAACACTTCAACACTCGGGTAGTGTGGGCCTCTTTACTGCACTCCGTAAAGTGGAGTAAATTGTCCCGTGTCTCTTTGTGAATTCTTAATAAACAGAGATCTTGGGATGCCTGTGTGTACTGTGCGTGCGTACCTGTGTGCATGTGTGCGTGTGTGCGTGTGTGCGTGTGTGCATGTGTGTGCGTGTGTGTGTGTGTCTGCTCAAGTTCTCTACTACTATGATTTGCATCCGGACTGCCTTTTCAAAGCATTACATGTAATCTTCCCTTCCATGCAAGTAATAATCCACAGCCTTTTGATAAGAAAAAAAAAAGGTAATTTGTGGAAGATGACGACGAGACGAAGTGGTTCGATACCATAGTGGTGGTCACCATGGTAACGGTTAGTGAAAGGAGGGCGGCCCCCTTAAAAACGGGGGATGCTGGTCCCTTATTAGGAGAACGTGGAAGTGCTGCGGAAGGATGCGAGCAAAGTCTCTTCCTCGGCTGGTTCTGCACTTTGAACATCCTCCGACGTTAAGCACCTTGTCTTGAGCAAGGCATCAATGGGGGCTTATGGCATGCTGTTTGAGTGCCTTGAATGGCTCTAGGTTTGACACGAGGGCTGAGGTGGTATCACAGTCTTGTATGGAGATACAGCTCACGTCTTTGGGAGACGCATCGCCCCTAGCCACATTTCTGATGGTCCAACCCTGGGAACTATCGCTTGGTTTTCCCCACTGATGTTAGGATCAAACACACACCTCTGCTTTCATCAGGTATCAGACCCGTGTTCAGTACCTGACTCAATATAGGCCTAATTACCGTATCTCAATCCTGACTTTGCAGAGACATGTGTTGATCCTCTGCGATTACCCTCACTCATCTGAGGTCTTGAAGGCGAGACCGAACAGATATGTAGAAAGGGACGCGTAGTTTAAGACTGTGAGCGGGTGAACTGAGGTAAGACACGAACGAGAAGCAAAGGAATAAAGTCATGTGATGTCCTTTAAAGACTCCAAATGCTGTTGCAGGTTGGGACTCCAATGTCCTGCTTTGTTGGGTCGGTAAGAGTTAGCGCGCCGGAGCGTGAGACTGTGAACGCTTCATGATTGGAAAAAACAGACGAGGGAGAGGGAGAGAGTAGAAAGAAACCGATACAGAGAGAGATGGAGAGGGAGAGACTAGACGAGAGAATGAAATGGAGAAGGAAAGGGGGCAAAGGTCAACATAGATGAGATTGAGAGGAGGAGAAACAAGACATTGCAGACTGTAGAAGTGGCATCTGTCTGGTTGCTGTTTAAATGGTTACATTTATGGCAGGAGATAAGGCTGTGGGGGAAACACCATATAAGGTATGTGACAGGATGGACTCCATCGATACTTGCCTCTCAGTCGAGTGTTTCAAATTCTTCAAGCTGAGTGAGCTTTTAATGGTTCTGAAAGCTTGTGACTTATCTGCCAGGTGTGTGTGTGTGTGTGTGTGTGTGTGTGTGTGTGTGTGTGTGTGTGTGTGTGTGTGTGTGTGTGTGTGTGTGCGTGTGTGTGTGTGTGTGTGTGTGTGTGTGTGTGTGCGTGCGTGCGTGTTTGTGTTTGCGTGTGTGCCCAAGTTTATGCTGTGTTAGATGTTTCTTTGTTTGGAAGCCGATGGCAATCCAATGTTAAACTGCCGCCTAATGAGGCTGTCATCATAATGATGACGGGTCCTGTCAACACTCGCATATGTGTGTGTGTGTGTGTGTGTGTGTGTGTGTGTGTGTGTGTGTGTGCGTATGTGTGTGTGTGCGTGCGTTTGTGTGCATGCTTGCGGGTGTGTTCATGGATGTTTGTATGTTCCTTCAAGCCTCAATTTGTTGCACAGATAAACTTTAAAAAATCGTTCATTTTAATTAGCGGCCAGGATAAACAAGAACCATCACTTTGAACCCAAAGAGCCCATAATGGAGGTATAATATCCCCAGCAGTTTGGTACATGAAGGAGAGCGCCTAATTGTTCGGTTGACAAGTGAACAACTAATGACGGGGGCCACGTCCAACGACACAGCAAATTATATTCATTAGACAGCCGATAATTCAGGTAAACATGGTCTGGGCCTCTTCAGGGAGAACAGTGTCCCAAATTATCCCGGGAAATCAAGAAGCGTTAAAGGTTTGTCACAAAACGATTTTCATGACAGCAGGTAATAAAAAGTAAAAAACAGTAACTGATTACATTAACGTTTAATCTCGTCAGTGTGCATTGATGCAGCTCGGCCCTGTGTGGGTGTATCTTTCTGATATTTGCTCGCTGTATGAGAGCTATCTCACTATATATCACTATAGAATCATGGTAGCTATCTTCTAGCTATAGTATTATGGAACACTGGCTGAATTCAAGCTGTCTGTTCGCTATATATCCTAGTATTATTACCGCTTTATGGAAGCTATTTAGCGGCTGTATCCAACAACTGCTCTGCTGGGCTTACAGCTTGAACGATGGACTCGTTTAGCCACGAGGAGTTCAGCCTGTCCATCACCCACACAGCCTCTGATAGCTGCAATCAGCAGGAGGAGACAGAGAGTAGGACTCAAGAGGATCCCTCGTCAGCCATGATCAGCCCCTCTGTATCTCCTCTGATTGGGCTGGAATAGTTTAGAGGTGCACTGTAATGACAGTCTTTTAGTGTGTGTGTGTGCGTGTGTGTGTGTGTGTGTGTGTGTGTGTGTGTGCGTGTGCGTGTGTGTGTGAGGGAGGGGGGAGTTGGTGTGTGTAAGTATGTGTGGATGAGTGGGTTGGTCTATGTGTGTGTGTGTGTGTGTGTGTTTGTCAGGGTGTGTGTGTCTGTGTTTACTGGAGTGTGTGTGTGTGTGTGTGTGTGTGTGTGTGTGTGTGTGTGTGTGTGTGTGTGTGTGTGTGTGTGTGTGTGTGTGTGTGAGAAACGCCGAAGGGAAATAAGGGTTTTAGAGTGTATTCAAGTCAAGGACAGGTAGGAAAACTTGTCAAAACATAAACAACTATCCCACTCTCTCTCTCTGCATTCTCAGCTTCAACCCTTTGAGGTATAATACAGGTATCTAGTGTGTAAAGGCATTTTACATTGGATGGAATAGACATTTTGTTTTATATAAGAGGACAGTCACACGTACACAAGAATGTGTATGTGTTAGTGTGTGTTTTTTTTTGTGTGTGTGTGTTTGTTTGAAACTGTGTGCTGCATGCACACATCTCTCTCTCTCTCTCTCTCTCTCTCTCTCTCTCTCTCTGACATGAATATCTTCCTGGCATATCCAGCAAATTTGGGTTGTTGCTGGAGATGGGGTCAGACTTTTGCTAAAGGGCACTTCAGCGATGCCCAAAATAATTCCTTCCTTCCTACAAAAGCAAGCAAATAGAAAATGTGGTGGTGGCAGGTGGTGTGGAAGCAATATGAAGAGCTATCGGACTGGCTGGCAGATGAAATCATTCAGATGGGTTCATGAATCATATAAGAGTAGTGAAATCATTACATTGATGTATCCAACTCTGTTAGTGTGTGAGATGAACATGGAATATGATTGTAAATCATATTACACATAAATAATTATTTGAGATTTGACTTTCAGATGGCAAGGTGTAAATTCAAGAATCAAACAGAGAACCCAGGTTCGATAAATATTAATCAGACAGTCAAACGGAAACACAAAGGACCAACGACAAGGAAACTAATCAGGGTACTTCATTAACAACACTGCACTCAAAAAAATGATTCACGCCCTCCTTAGATGTGACAAATTAATATTATATTTGTCTAATGAAATATATATTAATTCAAATAAAAACCAAAATAGTTTAACACGTGTAACTTAAAATGTATTCATCGTCTCTGCTGACGCTGCTGACCTATCCGTTCAACCCAAAAAGATTGATGTCAATTAGGGGAGCATGCGCAGGTGAGGTGACCACGCCCTTAGTCTAGCTCTTTCCACACCCAGAGGCACGCGCCATTTTGGTCCTATTCTGCCTGCAGCGAGCGAATACAACTTGACGACATTGTTGCCACAGTTATGGGAATTCACACAGTCCGTCAGTTTGAGGAGACAGATGACATTGGAGTCGTCATTGAAGTCCTCACCAATGTCGGAAGTGCTACAATGGCTTTCATCATGCTGTTTGGGCTTATCTATGCTCTGGATCTTAGTTTCCCAGACAACCTGAAATACACTTTTGAGTTTGTCCAGAAAATCCTCATGAATCTGGATGGACACAGGCTCAACACCAAAATACAGCAGTTGAAAATCAAACTCCCCTTCTCTCTGTCTCTCTCCCCTGCTCTCTGTCTCTCTCCCCTACTCTCTGTCTCTCTCCCCTGCTCTCTGTCTCTCTCCCCTGCTCTCTGTCTCTCTCCCCTGCTTGCTGTCTCTCTCCCCTGCTCTCTGTCTTTCTCCCCTGCTCTCTGTCTCTCTCCCTTGCTCTCTGTCTCTCTCCCCTGCTCTCTGTCTCTCTCCCCTGCTCTCTGTCTCTCTCCCTTGCTCTCTGTCTCTCTCCCCTGCTCTCTGTCTCTCTCCCCTGCTCTCTGTCTCTCTCCCCTGCTCTCTGTCTCTCTCCCCTGCTCGCTGTCTCTCTCCCCTGCTCACTACAGCCAAGGAAAGGTCCTCCGCAGCACTCTGAGGAAGAGGACCAGGGCAGGACGCCCGCCTACTGCTACAACTGCTCCAGAAAGGGCCACTTTGGCCACGTGAGTCGCCGCTTCAGTCCGCACCGCAGCATCCTCTCCTCTCGCCCCTCCCTCTATCTCTTTACCCTGCTCTCCCTTTCTTCATTTTCTCCAAAGCACATAATGAATCAAATTTATAATCTAAAGATGAATATCATCAAAAAATATAGCGAGCGTGTGCCCTTTTTGCAAGATCAGTAATAGGCGTGTGTGTGTGTGTTGTGTGTGTCTCAGGCATGTACACAGCGTCGGATGTATAATGGGACCTACCCCAGCACGCCCTTCATCAACCACTACGACACTCCCGTCGACTTCAACCAGAGGGAGCACAGGGTGAAGTGGTCAAAGGTAAGCTCTGTCTCTCTCTTCTCCTCTGACACACAGCACCCTGACCCCCACTAGTTTTAAAATGCCACTGAATAACGTTGTGATTTTATTTACTTTTCCCCCCCCGTCCAGAACTTGAGGAAGCCGGCCTGCTCGGCACCACACCCAAACCCCCCCGCCGCCCCGGGACCAACGAAGAAGAGGCAGAGGACCAGCCACTACCACGACTACAAGAAGAAGAACCACCACCGGCAGCAGGAGAACGCCAACACCCGCCCCTCCTCCGCCAGGGTCCCCACGCCCGGCTCCAGCTCCACCCCCACCCACACCCACGCCCCGCCCCGGCCGGCCGTCGTCTTCAAGACCAAGATGTCCGCCAAGCTGAAGCCGACGCCCGTCAGCGACGCCGCCAACCAGTGGAAGCCCAAGCGGGACGTCCCCGCCACCAAGGCTCCGCCCTCCTTCTCCTCCTCCACCGCCGCCGCCGCCACACCGCAGAAACGTTCTACGAGGAGGAGTGCTTCCCCCGGGGCGGGGAAGAGAAGGCGGCGAAGAAGAGCAGGAACAGGAACAGGAACAAGAAGAACCCCAACCGGCTGAACTGGGGAGCGGCGGCGACGGAGCCGCGCACGTCGCACTTCAAGCACGAGTCCTACACCCCGCAGCAGCTGTACGGCGGCCGTGGGGCGGGGAAGGAGAAGGGGAAGAGGGCCGGCGGGAAGAAGAAGAGGTCATCTAAAGGCGGCGGCGGAGACATGTACCCCGCCGAGGGAAACGCAAGCAGTAGAGCGACACGGTTACCGCTACCAACAGCTGATGGTCTTGTCAGCCTGAATTCTGTGGGTTTATATGAACACACACACACAACACAACAGCCCCCCCCTCCCCCCATCTCATCTCAGGACTGGATTGGTGTCACAGGTGTGACACTGACAGCGTTTCAGAAAGTGAACCGCTCCCCAACAGCACCACCCTGTGGCTGGTTGAAATACTGCAGTAGCAGAAACCTCAAAGATGAATGGAAGGCAGGTTCAGAATAAATGTGGAGATGTTTCTTCATGGTCTTCTAAAACAAAACCTGCGCACGCAGGTCCAAAAAATAAAAATAAATTAAAAAAAAATTCACCTTTTGACCTTTTTGGACCATAATTTTTTTTAATAATTAAAATAAACAACAACTAGTTACTCTCTTATGTTTCATGTGCACCATTACAAATTACAAGTATTACTTTTAAGCAATGTGACACAACATGCCGTTCTTTACGGCACCGAGTACCCACAAACACGGTAAAAAATGTCATTGAGATTCTTTAACACGACCCTCATTGTGATAAACAATGCTCAAACACCACTTTTTATCATACTTAAATAGTTGATGATCATTGAATGTACAACCCCATTTATACATAATGTAACTTTTTGACTTTTTGTTTTGTTTTCCAGGCTTTTAGGGAGTCAAAGATCTTGAGGTCATTGTGACCTTGAACTTGTGTCCATCTCATTCTCATGAACACTATATCTACAGTGCCTTATGGCTGGTTCAGACTACACGATTTCAGCCCGATTTTGCCCCGATTCGTTCGTCGCAGACAAATTTGCAAGTCGTACACGATTTTGAAAAGTCGGCGACGAGACGAGGTCTTGTAATGTGACATGCTTGCGATCTGCGATTTTTTTCGTCTGCAACGTTTGAAAACCCCACGACGAAAAGTTTGGCATGCCAGAATTTTTGGGGGAATCGCAATGACGTATTCATTGTTGACATGGAGGGAACCCCGCCACCAGTTGCGAGAGGGAATCGCATGAACAGCTGGAGCTCACGCGCAGTGTTTACTAACTAGTAAATAAATAACTAAAGTAAGGACTAGTAGAGATGTGCGGTTGGCGGTCATACCCGGGCGGACACCGCGGATAATCTGCAGGTTGGGTGGATTGCGTGGAAGAAAAGTAAGTAGGCCTAAGTAATATCTACTTGGATGAATTACCGGTGGGTCGCGGTTACACTCGTCCGTTGGTTACCATCAGCATTCCAGCTGCTGCCTATACCCTCATACATTGTTAAAATCATACGCTGGATGCTTTATTCTTTCTATGTGGCTTTTAGTTAATGATCGGGCTATAATAAGACCACGTTGGTTGTGTAATCGCTGACAACAGGGGACATTTCATAGTGGTTGAACATTTTAGCGTGCCGACCATCTGATCACCCTAAATGAATGAGTACAGGAAGAGAACGGCCATACATGCCGATAACCATATAGCGTTGTTGTACGTTCACAACCTGGAAGAGATGAAGTGATGAGTTAAAACTTTGTTTAACCTTCCTAACTTGCCTCTGTTCTATTGAAGTTAGAAAACATTTTTCATGTTCCATCTACAGTAGTAGATGACTTGGTTGAAGAGCTACACTACCTGCTGAGTACTGTGTCTGCCTGTGTCTGGGTGAAGAGAAGAGGTTTGCTTTATTGTTAATAAATTAGTTGAATCAAGAAGGTGGTCTGATTGCATTGAGATATTGTTCAATGGAAAATAGAACAATTCATTGGATATTAATCACAAAAATACATAAATCTAATGCATTTTGTTTGAATTTAAGCTTGTTATGTATTTCAAACACATACACATTAATCATCTTCAATAGGTAACCTAATTACTATGTAATTCAAACAAATATACTTAATGTATTCTGAATACATAATCTGATTAATGTTAATTTAAATTCAATAAATTATATTAATACTGAATACATAAACCTTTGTCATGTAATTATTTTACATAAATCTTAAAAGTTAGGGTTAAATATTTCTGTGAGTGTAACTGAGTTAGCATGGGGTCAGCCCTTACCATAATATCCCACTAATATCATGAAAGAGATATTAAATAAATAAATGAAAAAAAAAGTTTGCGAAAAAAAAGCCTGCGTTTGTTTTCATAATCGCGGTCCACAGAACCAACAAAAAGCCTGCACTGAGAAAAGATCCATTCAATGAAAACCATTTCACGCATAATGATGACGGTAATTGACAAACCATAGGTATCTCATTAGGAACAACAAAGTTGCCACTTTAGCCAAACATTTTCAAAGAGAGAGAGAGGCCTTCTGGAGGTCAGATGTTCACGGGTTAAGTACTGGAGGCCATCAACACAAAGGACAAGTGCTTTGATCTTGGACACAGAGCCAGGCTTTCATCTTTGCTCTGAGGAGACGCAGGAGAACACAGACCACTAATGGCCGGACCATAACCCTCCTACTCTCTCATATGTCCTCCTATCTAATTGCTGTACAACTACTACTACTGCACACCTTTGTTGTTATTATTATCTATTAGTCATAGTGGTGGTAACAGAATTGCATTCAGTGGCTGAGTTGTTGATGTTCATATCACAATACATTGGTATGAATAATAATCAGAATCATTATCATAATTAGCATTAGCATTATAGTAAGAATAATTGTTAGCTAAGCCAATAGGGGTATATATAGGCCATGTTGCTTATCCAAATCTGCTAAATAATCATTTTTAAATGCGTGTTATTCCGAAATGTCACCCTCAGCGTCATTCAACGTCTGTTTCTGAAGTGGTGTCACTATGGATTAGGCCAGCCAGTCAGACGATCTGGCTTCTCACAGGAATGACCTGAGCAGGCTCAAGTCAGGCATGCTCATAAATGTTGAAAATGAAATGGACCTTTCACTTTGTGAGCTCATTCCCAAAGATATATCAGCTATAGGCCTACACCTATTCATAATACAGACTAATATTATTAATACAAATAAAGAGGAGCCAAAACAACCAAATAATAGACGACTATTCGTTAGTTTGAATGTGTGGGCCTATCCAATCAATAATCTGTAATAGCACAGCTGTCAATCGTGTTGTTTTGACATGTCCAATCAAATCGCGTTCCCATTGCGCATTCTCCTTGGCAGTCCCGCAGAGAGGGCGAGGTGCGGCACAAAGTCCATCACACCCCGCAACCAAAAAATTGTCTGTCAGTCAGAGCTACCGCTCCCGGAGGGGTATTCCATCAACCAGGCTAAGCGCAAAGCCGGGCTTATTTCGCTTAGCCGGGCTTCTTTCAGCTAGAGTTGCGTTCCATGAACGTGACTTAAGGGAATCTCCGCTAAGTAACCATGGCAATTTATCCGACTAAACTAACCTGGTCGGGAGCAGGTTAACTGTCAGGCTAACTTGAGCGGTGTTTCAAATAAATCCATCTGTCAGCAACAATTGTACCATCAGAAGGTTCCGCCAAGCCTAGTCCTCACATAAATGTATGTCATAAATTTATTTCAAATTTTCAAAAAATTTCAAAAACATTATCGTTAATAGAAAATGCGGATCATTTTCTTTCTCGTGTGTCTCGTTTTTCGCCCGTGCCTAAAACCGCCACTGCTTATAATGCTAAAGCCCAGTTCAGACCAAAGATCCGCGACGCAACTGCTTGCAACTCGCAACTCCTTGCGACGAGACGGGCTGAGACGTTCTAAAAACTGGGCAGTTCACACTGCTGCACCGGGCGGCGATTAGTTTTATTTTGGTTGAGAGTAGGCTGTGTTGCTGTGTTTCGCCATTCTCCACTACTTCTGCATTGTAGTAATTCGCGGGAGCTTAGTTTGTTTAGATCCCGCTAGTTGGATACATTGCATTCTTTCGTAGTGGCGACTTCTCGACTGCAAGGGAAGCTCGGCTTCCCCTAAAATTCCCCGAAAATTAAATGGTCAGATATATACTGTTGTGTTAACATTTCATTGATTAAAAATGCGTTAGAACAAGTCCATCTCGAAGACGAGTTCGTTCAGAATCAGCTGCTTATCGCAGGTCGACTGACTCGATGTCCTTCTCATACACTTACGTGTTTAATTTGCGTGTGTTTAGACAGATGGGTGTGCACACACACGCGCACCAAGCATCACCCGCATTCATTCATTATTTTAAACACTCACTCGCGGTAAAACTATGTTTTCTCACGATCAATCCTAAAAGTAATGGGCTTGTACACGATGTCTTTGTCAAGAACATATGTGTTTGCTGTACGGTGTTTGCAGATGCATTGATTTAAAAGTAGGCCTACAATTTACCGCTGTATCAGCTGTTCTTTCCCAAATCATTTAACCAATAATTTAGGCCTACCCTAAAACTAGATTTTGTTTTGGAAGCCTGGAATATACTTTCTCGAATGTATTATTGTTATTATTAGCCTATTATTATTTTAACGCATGGCATAGCTTACTACCTACTTCATTCATGTTCATTCATGCAGCCCTATGGAAAAAAAAAGGTTTCCACAATCCACACGCTATTTCTATGCAGTTTCACACGTATGCATAATCTTTGACATCATAATATTTAACATGCAAGTGTAGTGGTGCCTGGTTGCTGCGGGGGAAAATCAGCTTTGCGCCGGGTGCAAACTAGCAACGACACATGCGTCGGTGTAGAAAGTCAATTGCGCCGGGCGCAAGATAGGGCCCTTCTTCTGTTTGGCGCACATGGCTAATTTGCATACGCGCACAGGACTGTCGGAATGGGAACATGTCGGACTGGCAGCATTACGGGGGCGCGATTACGGGCTGGCGGAGTTACATTTAAAAAACGCGTTCAAGTAAAAATAAATAAGAAAAGCGGAATCAATTTGTGGCGCTCGTTGTTCAATCTGTGGCGCAGCGCCACACATTGGCCTATGTGTGGGAAACACTGCACGGCCATCACACATGTGCTCATTCGGAGCATTGTAAATAATTTATTGTTTCATTGTTGTAGCCAGTTCATTTATGTAATAAATGAACCGTCAACAATGCGATCGGGATTTTGAAAAGCGATTTTTGAAAAGCGTGTGTCACACGGTGAACCCGTGAGAGTTACGGTGAACCCAGCTCTGCTTCAACTTTTAAAAAAAATAACAATCGTTCATACTCCGCGTACCACTAGAGAACGCTCGCGTACCACCAGTGGTAGGCTACGCGTACCACCTCTTCAATCCAACATGCACTCATCTGACTTTGGTCTCTAGAGTAGACAGCTGCTGTCACTATAACGACATCTCTCATCACAAACCCTTCAATATAAATGCAAATGAAAAAAATCCTAAACGGCTGCTGATTATGGAGGCCAACGGATTGCGCGGCAAAAAGATGTTAAGAAAGGTCATTGGCTCATTGAATCAGGGCGGGAACGAGTCCCTGCCTGCAGCACGAGGAACCAGCAGGGGCTCCGTGATAGCTGCTCGCTGCTGGACTTTGAGTGACGGCGTGGAGATGGAAGTTGGAAGTAGTCGTTCGCATTGCAGAAACTTGATGTAGCAGTATGGGCCTTTAATTAGTGCTGAGTACCGGCCTATCACTGTTGGGTGCGCTGCCTATAAAGGTGAGTGGTTGTGCACTGGGAGCCCTCTTGCCTGGGAGCTGGCTGCCCCGCCTCCTGTTATCACCGCACCTGGCCGCCTCACCTGATCGCCTTTTAGCTGGATCGTGCAGCTCGCCGTTGTTTGGTATGTAGTAGTTGTGTGCATCTGTGTACCTTCTAAACTTTGCACAAGTCCTCAACATTGGCTTCCATCCCTCAGGCAGTTCATTGGCCGGGTCTTCCCTCTCCCGTACAGTTGTAGGGCGTGCGAGTGTTTTCCTCCTCCACCTGTTGCAGCGGGGAGCGATCAGCTGATTGATCGAGTTGCACTTGTAATTGTGCTGCTCGGTGCAAGTGATCCCCTTCCTCCCCATTGATGTTCATTCAACTCCTGACGGTATGTGGATAAGATGACGCTAACTCAAGTTACTACAGTTGTTGTTCAGCCTCTAGAACAAATGTATTTTTCTATGGCAGGGTTGACGTGTGTGTGTGTGTGGGCGGTTTCTGCCAGCACGTTCACGCTGCTGTTGGCCGCTGCTGTTGGCCGGCTGCTGTTTTGTCCACTGGTTTATATAGCCAACACATCCATCCTACTCTGCATCTCCTACTGTGCTGTACCTGCCACCGAGTATGGTGATTGCTGCCTCATCCTCAGTCTCATTATCTTAATCTATTAATTTAGCCGACTTCTAACTGATCTTATTGATGATATTATTTGTGTTTTGTGGGTTGCTTTGCATGTTTGTTTTGGTTTAATTAGTTTTCTTAGTTATTTTGGTTTGGCTTAATTGCTTTACTTACTTATTTGGATTTATCAGTTTGGATAAATCTCCATTACTTTTGATTTAATTTCTTTGTTAGTTTTCTTTTGTTTGCATTTATTGGGGTTGTTTAAGTTGTGGGTTGAAGCGATTTAACCCTGATTTAAACCCCATTTAGTTATTTGCCCTCCCCGTGTGTGTGTGTGTGTGTGTGTGTGTGTGTGTGTGTGTGTGTGTGTGTGTGTGTGTGTGTGTGTGTGTGTGTGTGTGTGTGTGTGTGTGTGTGTGTGTGTGTACTTTAGTGTGGTTGTGTGAACATATTTTTGTTGAGAAGTCATGTTTAAAGATTATATATATTGTTAATTAAAAAGGAATTGAATTTGCCGGACCCAGTCTCAAGCTTTCATTAGTAACGAACTTGTGTGCTTTAACTTAGGTTAATCTAACTCTCCAGGTGAAATTCCTGGGGTGGCGTTGTTGGCAACTTGTCACTAGTTCTTTAACTAAACTAAACTATCTTATTGGTCCCTCGACCGTCGAATGCCACATTGATGACATTTTATAATTGTCCCACTTGTTGTCGCAGTGAATATTTACATTAAATAACATTCACACTATATAGGGAAAAACACTGTGGGGCTGTGCCAGCACCACGCCAAGTTGAGACCCACATGGGCATAGCAAGGTCGTCATAACATACGACTGAGGCCCGCAGGACATCAGGACATCTCAGGACATCTGAGAATCTAACAGTTTGCCCCTCATCATGTTTCTTTCAATCAATCTATTCCCCGGAGATACACGGGGGTTCAAAACGTTTCATATATTCGATGGGATTAGTATATTTTCAATGGCACTATGAACTCAGTGCACAGAAAGAAAATAAACGCATAGGTTAAGTCTAAAACAGATCACAAGTGCGCAAACGCGTAATGTTTTTTTGCGTAATGTCCGTGCGCGTAATGGCTGTGCGCAGTGCATGATAACGGCATGCGTTGCCATTTAGCGGCTGGTATCATTCCTAGCCATGTTCTATTCACACAGGGTCACGGAAATTGGCATTTCAACAGGGTCAAGTTTGGATAACGTGCTGAACGAGAAATTGTGTCGTCATCTGGTTTGATCTATCAGATAATCCGGTAGCCACAATTACAATTACAAACCATACTCTATGTGAGTAGCCATTTGAAATTTACTGGAATACAGCCTATAAATTTGACGTTATGTCATTGTTGGTTAAGATATAAATTCATTGGCACCTTACCATGGTCATTAGCTGGTGCTGCGCAATTATAACCCCACAGTGCCCCCTGCTGGAGGATATAGGTGGTGTAATGCGTATTTACAAGCAACACCTCACCACGGAGAAGGTAAAATAGTACACAACACCAGTAAGAGCAGACACACATGAAAACAGTCACGTTACTAGTCAACAAAGAACCGATATCATATGAACGGGTCTGCATCAAAATAACATTCAGCCTGACGGCATGTGCTGGTAGAGAATTCGTTTCTACCATTCATTCATTCTTCACCACCTAATGCGAAGAAAGATTCAGGACTTCAATCAAAACCATTGGATAAGTGTTCTTAAATCAAAGGATTGAAAAAGAAGAGTCTGGAGAAAAAATAATCAGTGCACCTTCGTCCACGCCCATTAATATTAAATGCAGTTGTTTACTTTCTTTGTAGCTGCGTCATTAATGTCTTTGTAGTTCGTTTTAATGTATTGTTTGTTGTGTTAAATGTCTCTGTAGTTAGGTTTAATGTATTTGTAGATCGTTTTAATGTATTTTTAGTTGTGTATAATTTCTTTGTAGTTGTGTTTAATGTATTTTTAGTTGGCTTTGATGCCTTTGTAGTTATGTTTAATGTCGTTGTGTCTTTGTAGTGGTGTTTGACGTCTTTGTAGTTGTGATTGATGACCTTGTACTTATGTTTAACGTATTTGTGGCTGATCTTTTTACTTGGAATACCATGTGAATTAGCAACAGAATCAGAATCATGGGACTTACATATTTACATCAGGAATTGGACTCCCTAAACCACTGCTATGTTACAATACAATAAAGTAAATTAACAAAGCATATACATATATCATAAGACTCATTAAAGATCATATTATTAATAACAGTAACAACATGCTAATATTGTGATGCATTTACAATATTCTTTATGACCAAAACACAAAGAAGAAGCTCATATTATAACGTAAAATACATTTTTCTTGCTATAATTATTGTTATTATTAGCCTTATTCAATCATAAGCCTGCATCGACATACATATTTTATTATTATTTCCTTTCCTGGTATTATTGGTTTTGTTTTATTGTTAATATATTAGCCAATGTTGAACTGAACAAAAATATATATTTTTAAATTTATTTAATAACAGAAAAATGATATACAAATAGGCCCAGGTTTATTTATCACGTGGTTGTTGATTTATCATTAAACGTGTACAATATTGAATGGACAACTTCATCAATGTACATTATCCCACCAAAGGTATATAGTAGCGTATATTGACACAACAGTTATCCCATCATCATCCAGCCCCAGAGGCCCATTCATGATTAACTCCAGGGCTAGTGGCCCATTAATCACAGAACTTTGCTGAAGCGAGTCATCTTCTTAACTAATATTATTGTCCTGCTCTCTTATCAAAGGGATCTCTAATATCCAACACAACAACAATCAGCACGTCAATTAACAGTGCTCACACACACCGGCCACACCAAAGACCGATGGGTTTCGATACACAACGACCTGCTTATGACAGCTCTCTCTCTCTCTCTCTCTCTGTTCTCCCGCGGATCACACGCTCTTCTCCAGCACTTATCGTTTGACAGAAGTAGGCACAAGGGCCGATGGATGACACCTACTATAAAACCAGCCCACCGCACCACAGCTCAGTCAGTCTCCCGCAGACAACCTGAGAGAAGGAGTTCCTGACTATACACCTGAGAGAGGAGTTGGAGTGTTTATCCGAGGGATTAATACGCACAATTTGGAATTACTATTACTATTTCTACTACTACTGCTATTACTTTACTGACTACTGCCTCACACTTGGGACCATACTTTGGCACCATGCACGGAATTACTTTGCTTTTTCTCTGCGCTCTTCTGACGGATGTAGTTCGTGTTGGAGTTGCCACGGATCCCTTCTTCGGGAGCCACCGCAGCGACGCGGTGCTCCATCGGATGCGCGGTCTCCCGCAGTCGTCCGGTAGCGGCCGCGGCAACAAGCTGCCGCTGTACATGATGCAGCTGTACCGCACGCTGCGGGCCGAGCACGTGACCACCAAGGACCTGGCGCTTGGCCCCGCGGCGGGGGTCCGGCACGAGGACAACCCCGGCCTGCACCAGGCGGACGCTGTGATCAACCTCGTCGCCAAAGGTAAGAAGAACACACTTTTCTGTATTTTATTTCCTTTTATTAATGGATTCATAAGCTAGGGGGGGGGGTGTTAGTCACCACTAACGGGTCCTGCCTCTTTGCACCCCTCAGCTTGCCAGCAGAGAGGAGAGAGATGGTCGGTGACCTTCGACCTGTCCTCCATCTCCGACAGCGAGAACGTCCAGCGCTCTGAGCTGCGCCTCCGCCTGCCCGCTTTCTCCCAGTCCGCCCGGGCCACCCTGGCCCTCTACCACTCCTCCCCGCGGGGGGCCGGCCGCGCCGTGCTCCTGGGCCGTCTGAGGGCCCGCCCGGCCTCCATGGCCTCCACCTCCTCCTGGAAGGTGTTCAACATGACGGAGCTGCTGGTCCGCTGGCAGGAGCAGCGGGGGAAGCCAGAGGAGGAGGAGGAAGAGGAGGAGGTGGAGGAGGGGAGGGTGGCGCACGCGCCCGCCCACCAGGTGATGCTGGTGGTGTTCTCCAAGCAGAGCCCCGTCTCCGGGGGCGGGCGGGCGAACACGCTCATCCACACCGCCAAGCAGTCCAAGTACGTGAGCCTGGAGAGGGAGGGCGGGCCGGCGCGGGCCCCCGGCAGCGGGTCGGTCCACCGGGCCAAGAGGCACCAGCACCAGCAGAACCATGGGCACCAGCACCAGCACCAGCACCAGCAGGGCCAGAGAGGTCAGGTGCACCAGGCAGTCCCCGACCCCGCACCGCCCGCCCCAGCTCCGGCCGCGGAGGAGAGGCCCGGCCAGCTGTGCCGGAAGGTGGACATGTGGGTGGACTTCGGTCAGATCGGCTGGAGCGAGTGGATCGTGTACCCCAAGGGGTACAATGCGTACCGCTGCGAGGGCGCCTGTCCCAGCCCCCTGGACGAGACGTACACGCCGACCAACCACGCCTACATGCAGGTAAGAGGAAGCCCGTGCATTTCTTCACACAAATGCATTTTGTGTCTTGCAATGAATTCAATGAAGTTGTTTGGAAGCATTTGATTAGTCTCATCTGGGACGTCACAGCGCCGCCAACTGTTTTGTCACTCCCTTTATTTTGACACTAACTCTTTGTTGTTGTTGTGTTTCCAGAGTCTCCTGAAGCTCCATCACCCGGAGAAGGCCCCGTGCCCGTCCTGCGTGCCCACGCGCCTGGCGCCGCTCTCCATGCTCTACTACGAGAACGGCAAGATGGTGATGAGGCACCACGAGGACATGGTGGTGGAGCAGTGCGGATGCCACTGACCCACGGCCTTCATTGGATATTTTTATGCTGCGAGGAACACTGTCCCTTTAAAGAGTCAAAAACTGCAAAAATGGACGACAGACGCTACACACAAACCTCCCTTTGGCACTTAAATGTTGGACGGCGACAATCGGTGAGGAGATGAAAGTTTACAGTACTGGTGTCAGGGTCCATATTGGATATTGCAGGAGAAACGTTAAAGTCACGATTAAAATATATTATTTAAAAACTTTTTTTTAAAGGTTTGAGTTTGTGCTACCGTTTGAAGTGGACTACCCATTATAAATGATCAACGCTAAAAGTAGACTATAGGCCTATAAAAGGTGCTGATTGAGTTGCAAACGTGCCGTTTTAGGCCATGTATTGTTCAACCCCATCCTGGCCATTAATCAGGGAAAGTTCTGTGGACTGCCTCGTTAAAACTTGTCGATAACACAATCAGGCCAGAATCACCAACCTAAGCACTGTAGGACCGAATGGAGCTGTCCATAAACGGGCACTTTTCTGTTCCATGCACCCTGAGGGGCGGGACCTCCCTCTATGAGGACCACGCTGTAAAGAGCTAACCACGGAGCTAACATTTTAGCGCTCCTGCTATTTTTAGGTCATATTAACCCATATGTATTTTTTGCTGTACTGTTTGCTGTATTTAATAAAACATTTAATATTTTCATATTTTCGCACCGTGTCTATTTCATATCTGATTTGCTAACTTAATGTAATGATCAGTCACTACCATTCAATGAGGTTAAAATTGTGTGCATAATGTTAAAGATCTCATACAGCACATACACCTATCATCATTTAGCTTTGACCACTGATAATAGTTTCTGTGTTAGGTTATGCTCTCTCTTAATAAACCCACTCTGGTACAGAGCTTGTGAGAACTACCATCTGTGACCAGACCAAGGCTGATGAGGAATTTGTTCTGGCTTCGTTGTTGACATACCAGAACGGCTTGTTCTGTGTCACTCACTCCTTTCCCCCCACCGAATACAAGGCATCTGAACCAACCGACACAAGGCCTCACGTTGCAACCTGTGATTCCAATATCTACGTCTATAGCAGGTTAAAACACAACGTCAACTGTGACTATAAAACAAAGACGCAAAAACGGTCTGAGATTTGTGTGTCATCTGAGATTTATGATTTGTGAATTGAAAACAATCAGAAACAAACACACACTCATGATAGAATAATGTTTTGTATGAATACATTTCTATTCATCATTAAATATTTTGGTCAAAAACAAATGTGTATTTTGTCAGAAACATCTGCTAACAACTCATACGCAAGGTCCCTGCTCTACACATTGGATGTGTCTGACTATATTTGTAACCAATTGGATCATTCTTGTTTTGGCCATTTATTATGACATTAATAACTAAATACACTCAATACAGCGTTAAGATTTTAAACAATTATAAGACAAAAACAAACCTCAGAACAGCCTGTTGATGCAGCCTCCTCCAGAATGAAAACACATACATACATGTAAAAAAATAGTATTTGATTATAAAAAGGCATGCCGTGCTACCCATCTGTGCTACCCAACAAACTGTTGAACACCATCACATTAGTACCTTGCCTACCTTCAAACTTACATCCAACATTTAAAAAGTCCACACTTTTTACCTTCCAACTTAATTCTTAGCCTTTTAGAGTAGGCTACATAGTGTGTTATATGGCATAGCACTTGTTTAGTATGGGCAAATATATGCTACTCATACTTTAAATTGGCAGGATTTATTTTTTTGTCCATCAGTTCAGAACTTTAAATGTCCATTTCAAACTGGGAATCATCACCTAAAAAGAAAAGCAAAAGGTCAAAGTTAGGTCAAACTGAAATCACACATTTAAACGTGAGGGCATTGATGGAAAGCGTCTTACCAGCGCTGCCTTCCCGGTGGTGGACATGGGTACTGCAGCTAGAGGTATTTATTACGTCAGCCGCTTTGCGGGGGCTGGTGACTCCCGGGATGTCAGGCAGGCTCGGGGGAGTCCGCGCCAAAGGAGATGTCCGGCACTGAAGGAGGAACTTCCGGTCATAGATAATTCTGGTTCCTGGAGCGAAAATGTAAAAAATGATTAACGCAATGACTTTTATTACTAACTTTATTACTGAGCTTCAGAGAACAGGAACGACATTCACACAGTCAACCCTTACCCCTCCCAAACGACGGTGTTTAACGTTGCATGTGTGTGTGCCCTTCTGTATATCAGTTCAACCGTGCCGTGTGCTAAACACAAAACAGGTAGAGGTGAACGAGTCAAGCTCCATCACGTTGCAACAGCTTTAAAACTCGAACCAGGGCTGGTACTGCATATGCCAGTTAACTGTTCAGCATCTTGGCTGCAGCCCGATCTAGTGCTGAGAAGTTTACTGAGAAAGTAAGCTACACCTGTGTTGCAACATACGAATTGCAGTCAACAATGCTAGAATTTTGGTCTTCTTGAAGTGGAGGAGTGGAGTCAATGGACGGTCAATAGCATAACATATACACTAAATTAGGTGCATGTGGATTGGGTTTACCAATACCAAAACAAAAATCTGTTCGTGCAAGCCTAAAGAGGAACAGTCCACGCCTTATCTAAGCCATAAACATTATCTTCTAATGTCATCTATGACGAATTGTAAATTAGTAAACATGTTGTTCTTCGGCTCCACACCTGTATGCTGTAGTACCAAGTCACATGGGTCGCACCTATAAATAGGATGGCAGGGCTACTTATACTGGCGATGCGCCCCTTGACCACGGGTCCGACACGTTGACGTCACACATTAAAGATATAGACTGTGTGACGTGAAAGTAGACTCCGTCTTGATACGGGTGCATTTACCTGTAACAGGGACTGAACGGTCGACTACTGTAGCATACGCAGCATGTGTTTAGCTCATTTTCACAAATACACATTACTGACATCTAGAAACCAACATGAAACGCAACGTGCATCGATACTTTACTATTCCGTTAAGTCAGTGAAAAGGTGGTTTACTAAAACAATCGACGGATCTGCGTTGACATTTGACACGTATCCACATTTGGAGGCTACCGATTATAGTCCCATTGGCCTGGTCATGAACTCGGCCGATAACAAGGTTAATGCGGTTGAGTCCAGTGAGCATGCTTGTTACCTCCAGGGGTGGTGCTGAACAGGGTCCCTCCGGGGGTACTCGAGTAATCCTGGGGCATGTGAGCAGCATCGTGGACGGTGACCCGCCTGGTGGGCGCTGGGATATCCCGACTTGGCGTGTCCTTCATATCAGCAGACATCGTTCCACTGTTTACCATAAATAAATAGGCGAGTTGTCTTCGCACGACCTGTATGGTACACTCCTGCGGGCGGAAGTGAGTTGTCGTACAGGTGAATGTCGTGTCACACAGCCGATCCCTGTTCTCTCGCAGCAAGAGTCACCACATTCCCTCTGACGGCCACGTGCGTCGAGTGGCTCCAAAACAACAAGAGGGAGGGAGGGCCTCCTGTGATTGGCTGCGCAGAGGGGGCGTCACACTAAGCGGATGTTGTCGTTTATCGAAGCTAGAGGTTGTTTTTTGTTTTTTTAAATCTGACCCTATGACCCCAAAGTAGGTCCAGGACGTATATTCAAATTTCATGACGTCCTAACGGCGGTGGTTTAACCTCGTAAGATCATTTACGAAACAAACAAAAAAAAGCGTTCTGCACTCAGTAGACAAAAACAATCCATCGGTTATTTTTCTAGTTACATAAAAAGCTAAATATATGGTTTTGATCTAAAATAAAAATAGGTATCCACAGTTGAATACCTCATAAAGTAAATAAAATAGAAAGCAACAACACATCCAAAAACGTCACATATGTCACATATTTGTTTATTAACTCTTGTAAATGGTTTGAGCTGGTGTACAGGGTAAGATGATCTATACATATCTTCGCCTCTTCATCAGAGGGACTCTAACTGAAGAGGGCTTGTATACATATTCACGTTTGTTTTTTCCTCTCCAGGACGTTACAAAAAGAAAAGAAAACAGGTATAATACTTACACAGCCTCGACATTTGCGGTGATGTGCGGGCGTTTACCTAGTCTACATAATGCCTAAAGAACATCTATAACAACTCTATGAGGGTGCATAGCATTCTAATTAAATATATTTTGTCATATATTTATACATAGATTTCATAAAAATGTATTTTCTTGTGCATGTGTGCGCAGTTGCATTCCTTAGGATAGAGTAATATGATATTGCGTTTACATTGTCATGTATCCATTCTAGAGGAGTATAGGTGAGCTCTATTCTTTGCAACAGTTAAAATTGTACAATACTCATTTTAAAATACATCATAGGTTGATAGTCCTCCCGTGGTGTAGGCCTAACATGTCAGCTTGGGAACCTTTCTCTCTCCTTCCTCGGCTTTTCAACGTCGACTTTGTTAAGTCACGCATAAAGGTCAGACACACACACACACACACACACACACACACACACACGAAGCACGAGTGGAGTCTTTTTGTTTTTAGCAATTCGATTGAAAATGGGTTTTACGCCTGATGATAATCCACATCACCTAGTAGAACTCTCAAAGAGTAAACCCTTTGTAAGCCTAATAAGGGTCAGCATAATTATTCAATCATACTTAAAAGATCAAATCACTCTTTATTCAACTTAAATAGTGCAACGTTTTAGAACGGGATTGAAAGCTAACAACTTCAGCCGGGTATCAGATATCATCCAAAAGGGTGAATTTAGTAAATGATCTCATTATGAGTCATAATAGTTGGAAGAGGGGCTCTTTGCTGTTCTCTGGTGGTTCATATGGAGAACAACGATGACAATAAGAATATCATATATATCTGGTCAATGTAATACCTCTGATATTTCCTTGTTATTATTTTATTTCCACAAGCCACATTTATATAAATAATAGTGCAAATCCACATTGATACATATCAACCAGATTTAACTATTTAACCCCATCAACAACAAGTGCACCAATCAAATCGTCGCCAGAGCAACTAAAGCAACAGGAAGAACCGAGGCCCGAGTTCAGAAGTTCGGTACTCTGTGAAAGCTGAAACCAAAATCGAATAGGAATCTCCACCATTCTGAGCACACACACACACACACACACTCGAGCACACACCAAGACACGCACGCACACGCACAAGCACACACACACACACAGAGGGGGAAAAACCCACGTGCCCATGAGCACATACATGCCACCGCGTGTCTGCTATACATTCCCACGTGTCTCCTCCATCTTACCCCTGACGGAACCCAACACCACTACAGTATTTTTCTGAAACAAACACACACACACACACGTTAAAGACCCTGCTCCTTACGAAGAGCCCGACTCTTGACAAAAAACAAACAAAACAACAACAACAACAACCATAAACATAAACATTATTTTATAAACCCAACACTCTTTAAAAAAAAAAAGATATGGGGTGGGGGGGGGGGCAAAAGCTTGGATCTGGACGGCGCGAAAGTGGGAACATAAACCTGAGTGTAGGAAGAGCGGACGCTGAAGGTGAGACGTGCTCACGACTCGGTTGCACGGGCGGAGTGTGGGCGCACGTTTAAACGTCTCTATGATCCTGCGTGTCGCTATGCATTCATACATCGTGTCACTCATTCATTGTCTCGTTACTTTTTGAACCACAATTACATCTTGTACGGTACTGGAGGGATACACGTTTGTCTGCAGAACTATGATTGCTACATGCATGGTGTGACAACTTAAATGAAGATGTGTGTGCGTGTGTGTGTGCGCGTGAGGTTGTATATATGCTGAGAAAACACTGGCCGTTAACAGCCACGACTGTCTATATCAAAATGATAGAATTACATGTTGAACGAGTGAGAAACGCCCGGGTGTCAGATTCAAAGAGAAAGAAAACACATAGAAATATGATGCATCAGACCGTACTGACGGTTTCAGTGTATGAAGTGGATAGATCCTGGCTTATATTTTGCTACTTTAAGTGCTAAACAACAGACCTGCACATGGTACGACCATGCACAATGCACTGCTACAATGTGGTCTTTTCGATCTTCCATGGACCCCACCAGGGCACTTTGCTAGAGTGGGCCTCGATCCATTCACATTAGAAGGAAACCAATTCTACCGCCAGTTGTGTGGCAGCAAAATAATAACAACAATGTCCACTTGTGACATCACAGGTGGGCGTGTCCACCTAGATGAATGAGAGATAGAACCGTGGGGGGATAAAAGCACCGCTGTCATATGCCATGATTCAAATGCTTTCCAGTCCAGGTTAAAGAGATGTATACCGTAAGCGAAAAACAAATGTAACTTTTTCATTGCAGCCATCGCTTTTGTTCTCAGTGAGTGTGTCTGAAGACCTCCGGGGTCAACCCTCATAGGGATTCTTCAGTCTCTCAAGCTAGTCTGCAGAGACTCCTTAAGAATCTGCAGCCTGCGCTCCTGGGACACTGGTCTCCTATCTACACCACCACCAGGTGGATGGGGCCAGTAGTACGGCCATCGACAAGCTACGGAACAAAACTCCCTGACCCACCATCTGAGTCCACCTGCAGCTCCGCCCACGCTGCTCAAAACCCACCTGCTCAGAGGTAAATAAACACTATCTTTGAGTTGTGTGCTCTGCCGGTCTGTCCCGCCCCCAGTTCTTATCCGGACGTACGATGTCCTTGGGTACCTTGAAATGGGCTTTCAAAGGTTTTACACGCATGATAAATCAAACCGAGAGTACAAGCGATGGCTGCGGTCCAAAAAAAGTTACAATGGTGCAGGTTGAATTCTTTGACATTGACAACGTCGTTACGTCGTTACACCATTGCTTGTGCTTTATACAACACGTTGTTTCTTTAACCCGTTAAACACAAGCAGTGAACCCCCCTGCGGTGGGCTCCTGTCCACGGTCCCCGTCAGGTATTATTGCTGTGGCAGACACCCAAAAATGCGATCCGGTATTCATATCGTACTGAATATGTATATACTCATGTACCGGCATGACAGTGTATGTGTTTGCTCACATGCATGTTTGTTTGTTTGTTTGTTTGTTTGTTTGTTTGTTTGTTAAGTGTGTGTTGTTTGTTTACAGTTCACGAGTCTGGGGTCGGTGTGGATTCAGACAATCACAGTGCTATCTGCGTCTTGAAGCGAGTTCCTCCTCTCTGTACAAACGCAACCCATTCCGTGTCCCACTGTTTGATAATATACACACGGTCCTTTGAACGCTGTCCCAGCATCCCTGGATCCCCCACAAGGCTTCCCCCCTCCCCGCTCTCTCTCTATTCTCTCTTTTCAAAAGGATGAACCAAAATGAAGCAAGTGCAGCGTGTGTGGGGGGGCGGGGGGGTGTCGCTACAGTCAATCAAGGGACAGAGGAGGGCGTGGCTTGTTTTGGGGGGGGGGATGTAGCGGGTGCATGTTTGAATGTCTCGTGATTCCGCTGCATCTTGACCGCGGCTACGGAGTGAAGAAGAAGCATCTGGAGCTCACCAGGTCGACCCGAGCATGTGTTGCGCTACACGGTAGGTTCGAGTAAGGGAGAGCTTGGGGACGAGGTTCATCAGGTCAAGAGGTCACGACCCCGACCCCCCCCTCTCTGCCTTCTTAGGAAGCCAAAAAATGAAAAAAATAAATAAATAAAATGAAAAGAAAAATAGTTTGGAGAGTTGTGTCGAAGAGTCCCCAGGGTTCTGTACAATGCCGCAGGCGGCGCGTCCCCTGTTCTCAGGAGAACGTTCCAGGGTCTGAAGACCGTGTCCCCATCGCTCGAGGAGAAGCAGGAGGGGGCCGGATCGAGGGAGGAGGAAACACTCAGATCCCCCCCCCCCCCCCCCAACTCGCAGGTCAAACCCAGCCTCCGACCCAACGTGGACCGGTCGCAGGAAACAAACCGAGCACGAAAGGAAACGCTACAGGAAGCGAGCGGGCTCACACAGAAAAAGACACCGGCACACATGCGCACACACACACGCACGCACATGCGTGCACACACACGCACGCACATGCGCGCGCGCACACGCACACGCACACACACACACACACACACACACACACACACACAGCAACACTAACCAGCAGAGGGCAGCAGAGCGGCTTTTTTTTAAATCATTCCAGCGCTGAGCACCCCGTGACATCACACTGGGTGTAGACCAATCATGAGAGATGGGGGCGGGTCAAGGGGGAGGGAGTAGGGGAGGGCACGGCTCAGTGGCCAAGCTGAAAGCGAGGTACACATGCTTAAGAGAACAACACACGCGTACATACACGCACACATACAGACACACACTGGCCACGTTAGTATAGAGTGCATATATCACATTGAGGAGTGAAGGGTTGGCGGGGCGGGGGGGTGTAGGAAGCGTGGGTTAGGCTTGGCGTGGGCTCAGCTTTATATAGAACAATCCATTGACGGTGAGGGGGAAAGACTTGATTTTTTTTTTTGGGCTGCAGTGTGTTTTCAGACTCGCTGTCACGAACCACACCACATAAGGGAAGAAAAGAGGTCCAAAAGATCCTGGGCCACGTCTTCCACCGTGCCCCCCCCCCCCCCCCTCCGGTCGTAGGTCATGACAGTTCAAAGGTCAAAGGGCATGCACCAGCAGTCATCATGCGATTACAGTTGACAGGAAGCACTTTTTGTTGCTTTTTGTTTTTTTCTCATTTGGTCTTTTTCTGACATATATTGATTTTTGTAGAAAAGTCATCATGCCCTAGTCTAGTATATATATCTTTTTTTTTCTTTAAAAATGTTACAAAACTACAAGTTGGATTCCTCTTATGTTTTTTTTCTTTTGCGGAGGTCCATGGTCACTTGGAGGATGGGTTTGTGTGTGTTTGCAATATTGTAGTTTGCACTTCTCGAGTCTTTGCCCCTTCTACTTTCTCTTTTGTGACTGTGTGATTGCCTTCATTTTCTTCCTTTTTTCCCTCTGTGTTCGGGTTGGGTTTTGGTGGAGGATGGCTTGGCAGTAGATGTCTGGTCCTGGAAGCACAAGAGACAGCAATTAGCTCCAGGACTCAAACAAACGAACGCTACAAGCTCAATCCACAAATGAAAAACGTAAAAAAATAACCAAACACACACACACACACACACACACCCACAAAAAAACAAACGCACCAATCACACATAAGAGCAACGAATAAACAACCTCCGCCAAGGCCAGAGATGCATTTCTTTTTTTTGTAAAGTGAGCAGAATAGAACAGAGGTCGCGGTGGGGGTCGCGGTGGGGGTCAAGGCGTCGCGAAAATGATAGAAACATCCGCCGGGTCTATCCTAGCTCCTCTCTCAGAGCGTGAGTCCAAGCACTGGGCGGCCCCCGGGTTGCTTGTCATGGCCGCAGCCCGTACCTTACGGGGTGGGAGAGTGTGTGTTTTCACTGTTTAACCCTCCGGAGACTGGCGCCCTTTCTCACCCCCAGCCCCACCTGGAGCAAGGGGGCAAGGAGGCAAGGAGGGAAGGAAGGGACAAGGAGAGTAGACAAGAGCTTTCACCGGTTATCCTCCTTTTCAACCTAGAGCCGAGACGGCCGCTGAGAGTGATGCTGCACTGGGCTGGTTGCACCGCACTCAACGTCACTTCAACGTGCATGTTAATATTGATGTTATGTTGTCACGCAAGAGCAAGGACGGCCGTACCTTTCTGGCGTGTACCTTCCCGTGTTCATCAACAAACTGCTCATCGGGGGTGTCCTGTTTCTCGTCCCTCTGTCGACGCAACACAACACATAACAATATAAGAATAACACAACGCAAGTTTGAGTAGCAGTAACATAATTCTACTCTATAAGTGATCGGGGTGGGCATTTTTCTGCCATTTTAATCCAATCCAGCCGCCTCAAACCTCAGCTACGAGGTGTATTTCCCATGTGTTGCACCAAACTTCTCAACACATTTCAGCCTCAGCATTTCGTCATCAAAAGTATTCACTTTGATGGGGGCGTTATTTTAGCCATTCCAAAAAACATTAGATGGCATGAATGAAACAGAGCAGTTTCATCGGCTTCAGTGAATGTTTGGACTAATAAAATATAGATCTAAAAAAAAGAAATAAAACTTCAGGCGCGGGCTGAGGTAAGAAGCCACTCCTTCGGGGGGGGCGGGGGGGGGGGCGCGGCACGGGAAGGGCTGGCAGGCGGTCGGCACGGTAACCTGACCTGGCCCCGCCTCCTCTCCTGCTCCCAGGCGCGGAGCCCCGCCAACTGCGGAGAGAAGCCCAGCCCCCTGTTAAAGGGCAGAGCGCCCTGCAGGGGCCGCTCACACAGCACCCAGGAGTAGCCCATGTCACACACCACGGTCTGGAGGGCCTCCTGGGCCACGCGCAGGCCCGGCCCGACCTCGCTGCGGAAGGCCAGCGACGCCGACGGCATCCGGATCCTGGAGCCCCCCCACCCGGGCACCACCCCCCCGCCGCCGCCGCCGGGGTCCCGGTCGGGCAGGTAGGGCTGGAAGGCCCCGCCGCCCACCACCCTGCAACACACAAGAGAGAGACACACCGAGACACCGAGATAGAGGGAGAGAGGGAGAGAGGGGGAGAGGGGGAGAGAGAGGGAGAGAGAGAGAGAGAAGGGGAGGGAGAGAGAGAGAGAGAGAGAGAGAGAGAGAGAGAGAGAGAGAGAGAGAGAGAGAGAGAGAGAGAGAGGGGAGGGAGGGAGGGAGAGAGAGAGAAGGGGAGGTAGAGAGAGACATAGAGACATAGAGAGAGAGAGAGAGAGAGAGAGAGAAGGGGAGGTAGAGAGAGACACAGAGAGAGAGAGAGAGAGAGAGAGAGAGAGAGAGAGAGAGAGAGAGAGAGAGCGGTAGAAGGGGAGGGAGAGAGAGAGAGAGGGAGAGGGAGAGAGAGAGAAAGAGGGGGGGGGAAGAGAGAGAGAGAGAGAGAGAGGGGGGAGAGAGACAAACACAAGCAAACAAACAACACAGGAAGAAAGAAGCAAATGAAGACAGAAAGCGATCAGCACCAGCACGGGAGAACCGGAGACACGACACGAGGAGCCTGTGATGTGTGTGTGGACCCCCTACCTGTCCCCGTTATGGTCCGCCGCCCCACTCAGCCCGGAGATCTGACACAGCTGGGCGTACACCTGCTGGCCTGTAACAACAGAGAAGCCCTCCACTGAGCCCAGCCCTACACCTCCTCCTCCTCCTCCTCCTCCTCTCGCTCCTCCTCCTCCTTCGCCGGCTCCCGCCGACCTCTGACCTCCCAGCTGGCCGTTGAGGTTGACCTTGGGCACGGCCCCGCTGGCCCTCACCCTGTCCCGCTCCGCCAGCACAGCGGCGGGCCCCTGCGACGCCGCCGCCTCCACCTCCTCCTCCTCCTCCTCCTCCACCTCCCCTTCCTCCTCCTCATCCTCCTCCTCCTCCTCCTCCCCCTCCAGCTCCATGATGGAGCCGCTGGCGCCGCTGAGCCCGCTGCTGGGCCGGCCCAGGCTGTAGGGGAGCGACAGCGTGGCGCCCTCAGAGTCGTCGGCCCGGCTGCCGTCCAGGGAGGAGTCCTCCACCGTCACCAGCGAGGGGCTGACCCCCGCCGGCCACACCTGCACGTCCGACATCTCCAGCAGCGTGTCCTCCTCGGTGGTGGCGATGGGGGCGCACTCCAGGCCCGACACCTCCCTCCAGTAGGGCTCCGAGCCCAGCGGCGAGGGCAGGCTGTACTGCATGGAGGCCGGCGAGAGGAGCAGCTCCTCCTGCAGCAGCCCGTAGCCTGGGGGGGGTGGGGGGAGACGGGGGGAGAAGAGAGAGAATAGCAGCGTGCAGGCATAGGAGGGGGATAGGGAGGTGGGGGGTGGAAGGGGGTTGTTTCTGTGCCCTAGGAAGGGGAGGCCGTGGGGGGAGATTAACCCTGTCCCACTGGTTGGTGTTTGGCGGATGTGTTGTTGACGGCAAGAAAGGGGATACGTGTTTGTTGTTCCAGATCATTTGTGTACCAACTTAAGAACTTGAGCCTAAAAGTAAATGCTGCACTTTAAGTTTTGTGCTTGAACAAATGACGATCCAAATGGTTAAATCAACTTCCGGTTTAAAAGGAAGGGCCCATAACAATTATACACATTACGTTTTGCCTGAATAATTCAATTTGTTTTGTGACTGACTGTGGGAATGTGTTAATGATTGTAATGCAGTGTTGTTGTTGGAACTGAAGCTGAGGTAAGCATCATTGGGACAGGGTTAGGCAAACGAGAGTGGCATTCACTGTTGTCCAGGTGATGGGTGATGGAGAAACCTCACACGGGTTTCTTTATGAGAAGTAAAGTCAAGCTGCAACAGAAGAGGGGTTCCCTTGTAGGCAGATCTAATATTATGTGTTGCAAGTCAGGTTGGCACGATATTTTGTAATTTTCCCATCAAGGTATGTTGAATTCAAATATATTTACAGATACATTTGTACTTCAATACCGATGCTTGCAAGACTGTACTGCAAGCATCTGCATTATCGTTCCAACCCTTGTTGCAAGTTGTGTGTGTGTGTGAGGGTCACCAGCATCTTGCAGATTCAACAGAGTATACCGCAAGGTACTGTTGCCGGTACAGGTGAACTTGCATCAGAGTCATGCGTTCCTGCGTTGCCCGTCTCACATATTGAAATGACTTGCTTGAATTCATCATTCACTCGAGACAGCGGTACCCCACCACACCAGCACACACCCACCAGCACACACACATGGACCAGCACACACACACAAACCCACAAACGCACACATACACACACACCAGCACACATATGGACCAGCACACGCACGGACCTGCACGCAAGCACACATACACCCCCACACATACACACACTATCAGCAATGTTTCAGCATAAGTTTCTTTTAAAAAAACATACAATCCTATATTTACTCAACTTCACTTGAATAATTGAGCGTCACATTACAAAAACAGCGATGCGGTTCATAAATGAATAAGGGAGTTTTGTACCGGTCTTTGTTAAATTAAGTTGAATATTTTAAATCATCAACACATGGCATCACTTTATCGCCCTACCCTCAGACGCGGGTATTAAATAAATCGCTTTTCAGGCGGAGTTTCCCCATCCACACACACACTGTGGCTTTATACTATTAGTGTCTGAATAGCCCAACTTTCTCTCAGACGCCGCACTCAACCAAGTGGTTTTGGGTTCACTGGCTCTTTAATAACCATTTTAAGGTCAAGATGAAATTAAAATAGAATGGGCTTTTCACCCACTTGCTCAGCTCTACATTCATATTAACCACATATTCATCCTGTTGCAAAAGCATAAAGTCTGTTTATTTCATATTTTATTTTCTGAGAATGTGTGTGCAGTTGCCCTCTTAACTTTCAACCATTATAAGCATAGCACAACGTTTGTCCTCACTTCACAAAACAGCTGTGACTGAACACATACAGATTTTATTCTAAGTTCACTTTTGCATGAAATGCAACATTTGTCCTGTTTTGCTCGGAAATTCCTCATAATCACAAAGTAATATACTCGAAAGCCATTCTCATTGTCTTCAACGCACTTAATTAAATATCTTTGCAATGCTTTGGATAAGTACTTATAGTGGATCAATGAGCTTTAATGAGTGGGATTAGCCAAGATGAACTAAAGGAGAAATTCACCCAAAAGATTAATACATTTATAATTGATGTAAGTCATTATAACAAGTGTTCATATGTTTAAATATTCCTCTGCAATTGAATCATCTCCTAATTTTTCCTCATATCTGACACCTCCTTTAAAGCTGGATACTTAAATTCTACAATCTACTACAATGGGTTCCAGTAATACGGAAGCAAATGTAATAATAAGAGAGCATTTAAAATCACTGCTAATAAGGTTTATTGGGTTAAAAACCCAGTAGAAAGCGTCTTGGGCTAGCCCTGTGTAGGTCTCCTGTGTTCTGCTAGCTGTTTACTATTCTCGTTTAGTGAAGTGGTGCAAATTATGGAAAGGCTGAGAGTAGTTTACAAATTGAGCAAAGATTCGATTTTTTGTATGTCAATAGACCCTCACGGTGAAGGTCAGAGCTAATGTTTACTGATATTATGTTATGCTTATGCTTATAAAATTGAAAAAAAACTAAGTTGTGTTCCATTAAAAATAATGGTTTATATTTATTTTATCGTACGGGCATACAGAAGGTAGAGTTGATAGTATTAAGAAACAAAACAACAGAAACGCTTTAAAACCTTGACGTAGATTTCTACCTGCTTTATGTTACCAATATACAGTATTTTAGGCATCATCATAAGATCATAATAATAATTCTGTAATACAACTCTTGATCTGTTTGAAAAGAATATGTTGTTATTATTATTATTATTATTATTATTATATTGGTTCATGGGTAAAATACTTAATACTACTCAAAATGGAGCTGGTTTGGTTTAGTAAGCAGCAGTAATATCAGTCAATGGAATAGAGGTGAGCATGTCTGTGGGTCTCTGGGGCCAGACGATGGAGGACAGGGTTGAGGGTAGGGGGGAAAGCATGGGATGGAGTTAGAATAGAGATGGATCAGAGTTAGAATGAAGTAGATGAGTCTGGGTTAGCCTTTCCCTTCTCTCCTGCCATTTTTAACATAAGCCCGCACACAAACACCAATAACACACCAAAAACACACACCAAAACACAAACAGACGGTGTCCACACAAAGAGGCACATAACGTGAAATACTGACAATAAACTTCACAGAAAGTCATGGCACGAACAAAACATCACACCACAACAAAGTCAACGCATACACACACACACACACACCACACAAACACACTCAGCACAAACACACACACACACACCCACGCACACACACACTGCACAAACACCCACACCCACTGCACAAACACAGATGCTACACACAGGCTGGAACACAGATGCACACACCCTTGGGTTTATGGTGAGCTCTCTATGTATTAAACACACCCACATGACTATGAGGACTGTAACGGGACTCCTGGGGAGTGGACGATGTTCAGACGGCACACCAGGTCATACGTGGTGAGAGATCCGTTCTGACATGGGCAAAACATAATGCCTCAGACCAAGCGATGAGTGCTGACCTTTAATGCCTTCTCTATCAGTTGTGTCGATGCATGTGTAATCGTGGACTGGACAGACTAGAGAGATATTATGCAATTCACCTCATAGTGACACTTCAGTCACACTCAATGAATGAATTACAGGAGTAAGTAACAGAGTGACGTGTTTACTTAAACACACTCGCTCAAAGTGACCTGCAGCTCGATGCTGGATCAGTCTCCCTCAGTTCAGCCATTTGGGGATTAAATGTGACACTATGTTGATCGTACAGTGTGTTAGGTGTCTATTCATGGCATTCAATACAGTAATATGAATGTAGTAGTAAGATCGACTTGATCCTGGTTACCATGGTAACATATGTGAAAAGCTAAGGCCCGAAAGGACGTTTTGCCCATGGGAGGACTGATCTCCCGTCACAGACACATCGGAGCATGTGTTGCGTTTACGCTGAGGGTCCAAACACAAACCCTCTCACGGGAAGGACCACCACAAGGAAACAGCAGAATAAACAACATGGTGTTTGAGTAGGAGATTGAGGAACCATTCACAGTACGTGAAAACACAGGTTGAAAGCATGCCATGCACACAAGGATGATTTTAAAACGGCAAAGTTAGTCTCTATTCTTTGATATAATTCATATTCTAACACAGTCAAGCATGCGACATGCACATGCACCAACGAGTAGTACACACACACAGCTGGCTGAAGAGGAGGTGGAGGAGGAGGAGGAGGAGGAGGAGAGGCTCCCAGCTCGAATGAGCAAGGGAGGAGCGCGGGGAAATTAGATGAGAGGAGGGAGGAGGAGGCCCAGAGGTCAACATGAGGTCTTATGAGGTCAGAGGTCGGACAGGAAGAGCTGTTAGGAGGAAGAGGAGGACGCGGAGGACCCAGAGTGCAGCTATAGGCGGCAGATATGACATGTTAGAGCTTCAGAGTGAAATACAGAGAGAGAGAGAGAGAGAGAGAGAGAGAGAGAAAGAAAGAAAGAGAGAGAGAGAGAGAGAGACTCCTGAGCATAAGGCAGAATTTCAAGTCATTAAGAATGTTGTAATGTGCTGAAACGACACCTTGTACTCAGGGAAAAAGAGAGAGAGCGATAAAGTTAGAGGAATTGATAAAGCGAGGGAGAGAGAGAGAGAGAGATAGGTTTAGTATGAAGAGGCTAAGAAAAACACTATGAAGGGCCAAAGCTATCTGCTAGTTAGTGTGTTGTCATGTATCAATTCCTCTCACACACACAAACACGCACGCGACAATTATTCTTGAAACACTATTAACTCACAATTTCAAAACAGCGACATTAATGAAAGGACAATCGGGCGTGTGATATGTGCATCTTACATCATCATTTACGGACACACACACACACACACACGCAAAGCTGCTGCTGCTGCTGCTGCTGCATGGGGTGCTGGCTCTGCAGCCGCTGTGATGCTGCTATGATCCGCCACGCTGCCAGAGGCTGAAGCATGGGTAGCGTGACCCAGAGCGATGACTTTAAGCCCCACCGGGGAGGAGGGGGGAAACGCACGCAGGCAGTGCTGTGTGGACATGCTCTTACCACAACCACGGTCAGGTGCATGGTGTGAGACACACACGCGCACACACACAAGCGTGCACAGACCACGCACCATTCCTCTGACCGCTAATGATCAGGTGAGCGTCAGCGTTCGTTCTCATCGTCAATTTCATCATCATCATCATCATCATCGTCGTCGTCGTCATCGGCATAGCAACCATGCATGCGAGTGCCTTGGTGGACTTACCCCTCCTGAGAAACGGGGGCCTAATTGCACGCGGCCTGTGTACTAGGGGAGCTGCCCTTGTGTCCGTGGCCTCTTGTGGAGCAACAGAGACACACATACACACACCGGCAGCAGGGGGGTGAGCGCCTGGCGGCGGTGGGCCCGCGGGCCGTCGCCGTTGCTCGACGGCCCCTCAGGGGACGTCCCCGTATTCAGCCGGCCTCATGTGACGGGTGTGTGTGTGTGTGTGTGTGTGTGTGTGTGTGTGTGTGTGTGTGTGTGTGTGTGTGGCTTGGTTTTGTGTGTGTGCCTGTGTGTCTTTGTGCGTGTGTAAGGCTTGGTGTGTGTGTGTGTGTGAGTGTGAGGCTTGGAGTGTGTGTGTGTGTGTGTGTGTGTGTGCACATGCGCGTGTGTGTGTGTGTGTGTGTGCGTGCGCGTGCACATGCAAATGTGTGTGTGTGTGTGTGTGTGTGTGTGTGTGTGTGTGTGTGTGTGTGTGTGTGTGTGTGTGTGTGTGTGTGTGTGCCTTACCATTAACACTGGGTGAGAGCAGGCTGGAGTCATGTTCCACCAGCCGACCGGCCCCGTGCTCCGGGGGCCCGTGTGCCAGCGTTTGGGCCTGGCCCTCCAGGGAGCTGACGATATCCCCCCTCTCGATGATCCTCAGAGCCCCGTACAGACTCTCCACTGGAGGGAGAGGGAAGGCAGAGAGGGAGAAGATGCTACGATGAGAACTGCATCCACAACAATAGCGCTACCATTAAAGGTGACATATTATACCACCAGGTGTGAGTGTGATTAGCCGTTACAAGCTGTTGAAAATTGGCCTCTTCTGACAGTGGCCGTGTCCACCTAGATGTGTGACGGATAGATGAGTAACGTTTGCTTCTGTCCACTGGGTAGGCTGGTAGACTGATCTATCCAGCACACATCTAGGTGGACACGCCCACTTGTGATGTCAGAAGAGGCAGATTTCCAAAACGGCTTGCAACGGCTAATCACACTCACACCTGGTGGTATAATATGTCACCTTTAAAGCTGTACAAATTAACAGCGGTTATTTGAGTCGTATCCGTCAGTGATTAGCGAGTGGGATGCACTGTGAGAGTATCTGGTCACCTGTCGACGTTTGAGACAATATCGATTTTAGACTACGCCTCATTTCTGACCAATCAGAGTCTCTTTTCCAGATTGGTTTGGGGAATCCATTTTGCCTGCCCATCACAGGCGTGTGCATGCAACACATGTCAATGGCGGAGTAACACAGAGGGGTGTTTCTTTTCAAAATCTTGCTCTCTTCTGCTCTCTCTTTTAAATTAAAAAATTATACCTACTTCCCCTTTAACATTGGGCAGGCAGCCACATTACTCTAGAGATTAAATTCTTACCAATCGCCTCTTTAAGTTTGGTCAGGTAGCAATGTCACTCAACGGATCATTGTGTAATGATAAAGCCCACAGCCCACAGTCAGTTCAGGACAAAAGATAAATAATGCTTTTACATTTCACGGAATAGACTTTCAGTCCATTACAAAGTAACAAAACAACGCGGCCCAGCAGCATTCCTGTTCAATGCGCTTTGCTCTGTCGACACAATTTGATTCCTTAGATTGCAAATATGAACTGGAATGTGTTCTCGGTGTGCTCTGGGCTTCCCTCTGGAGCCTCCTGTGACGCTGGACTCACTCTTGGCTCTCTTGCCCTCCCTGCCGACCCACAGGCTGAGCAGGGCCGAGCTCTGGTCCAGCAGGGAGTTGGGATGCTCCACGCGGATCCGGTTGATCTCGTCCACGCTGAACAGCAGCTCCCGGGCCAGCTCTGATGAACACGACCAGGGGCAGGCAGTGCAAGACAGACAGACAGACAGGGACCGATACAGAGACAGACATACCACACCAGTCACAGACAGTCAGACGCACAGTCAGACAGTACCAGACAGACACACAGTCAGACAGTACCAGACAGACACACAGTCAGACGGTACCAGATAAGACAAACAGACAGAACGGACAATGTGAGTGTCAAATCCAGATGACAGACTTTCAGAACACTAATCTGTTATTTTTTACACTCAGTAAAGACATGGCAGGAGCCGTACCTGCCCAACTCAAGCCCAGCTGCTCTGATATGATGTTGATCTTGTGTTCCGTCCTCTCCATGACGTTGACTGAGGCTAAACACAACCAGACATTAACATGTGAGACACTCATTCACTGTGGGACAATCACACGCCTGCATGGGGCTTTATAATAAGGGGACATTAATTAACCATTCATTAACATAAGTTAATGCAGTTATAATAGCATTATTACATAGCATTAGCATAGGGGTTAGAACTAGGGGTACTGGGTTAGGGTTAAGGGGGATTTATTCATGAATACCATTAGTTAACATGAACACCATTCGTAAATGATTACCAGGCCATTAGTTAACTATTAATATGCTGTTAGTTAATAAATACTGCATTACCTAATGTAATTTAATGGTTCATTATTATACCCTTATTGTAAAGTGGGACTACTATATAATAACAATTGTATTCTAATAACGATTATATTCTAATATCTTGTTGCACCTACTGAGGACATAACGTAACAAGATGATATAATAATGTCCCGTGATTGCCAGTGAGCACCTGATACCTCTATATAACATCTGATGCCAGCTTCCAAACAAATACACCGTCACTACTGACAAAGTGCTTTTGTTTGTCATTTTTTAGGTTGAACTTACCTTGACAAAAGACCACTCTTGTGGTCAAGAGGCATGAGCATGGCCCATAAAGTACAGAGTCATGTTTAGATCAAGGGGATGCTCTGGGGTAGCAGACCATAGAGCCAGGGTGGGTTAGAATCAGGGGGTAGGTGGGTAGATGGGCAACGCATCATTCCAATGCTCATTTGATCGGACACTGTGGCATTCAGCTATCATCGGTAAATGACTAATGCAATGTGGCAGCGCTGCTACGTTCGGAAAGGCCTTGTTCCCCCCCCCCCCCCGCCCCCCCATCCGTCATCCACATTTAAATGGGCCAATCGGACGGCTCCTCTGTCTAGCTCCACTGCGAGGTCCCGCCCATTCCCAGTGCTAATCTACTGTCCGGTGCTGTCATGCCAACGGGTGTCGCAGTGGAGCAGGAAAAAAACCAGCGCCATGCAAGGACCAATCACAGAGGTTGTCATTCCTCGGGTCGTCATGGCTACCAGGACAATCAGGAAGGGCAAGGAGATTGACCGGAATAAATTAATATCCTCTGTTTGCCGTGGAGCCATTGTTTCTGGGAAGGGGGGGGGGGAGGGGGTTGTGGGTGGGGGGGGGGGGATGGGGTTGTCTTTTGGGGGGCTGCTGCAAACCTATGGGTGCACATTCCACTCAGGGTCCCCTTTACCCGGTACTAAGGGAGAACCATCAAGCATACAGTGTAGAGCAGAGCAATGCACTGCACCCCAGGCCCAGTCTGTGTGCCATGCGTGGGCGAGAGAGAGAGAGAGAGAGAGAGAGAGAGAGAGAGAGAGACAGACAGACAGACAGAGAGAGAGAGAGACAGAGAGAGAGAGACAGACAGAGAGAGAGACAGAGAGACAGAGAGAAAGAGAGAGAGAGACAGAGACAGAGAGAGACAGAGAGAGAGAGAGAGAGAGAGACAGAGAGAGAGAGAGAGAGACAGAGAGAGAGAGACAGAGAGACAGAGAGAAAGAGAGAGAGAGGGTTACGAAGCAGAGGGATTCTATTTCAGTGCAAACATTCAGGGGTTCGCCTCACTCGCCTGGTCTATGAGGAACACTTTAGGGGGGGGGGAAGTGGGAGAGAGGGGAACTGGGGGAGACTGGTGCGGCTGTGGAGGGACTCACCCACGGCAGGTTCGTTCAGGGCACTGTAGCGCTCCCTCAGGGCTAGTGGGGTCAGAGTTCGCCTGCGCTCCTCACTCCCGGCGGCCTGAAGATGGACACACGTACGTTACCATCTTCAGTGCTTGATTTTGGAAATACATTTCACTAAGGGGACACCATCACGCTTGGCTTTTTTCTAAAACTAGTGCAGTGTTTCCACCAAAAATGTTGAACCCTCATTGGACCAATCGCATTGGTACAGGATTTGCGTTCTCTATTGGTCCGATATGGATAAATGACGTAAATGTGACATTTACTCTCTAATATTAGAAAATAGCCCATTGATTCTGAGGACAACTAAACCAGAGAGAGAGAGAGGTGTAGAGACATTACCTTGACACAGGGCGGCATGGTGATGTTGAGGTTACACAACACATGTTGTGTTTCCTCGTACTTGGTAGACTTCCGCAGGAAGGACAGAAACCCTGTGGCCTCCTTGTTCATGTCTCTGACCTGGTTCAGTTATTTAAGAGATAGGATAGAATCGAGAGACATAGGATAGAAAAGAGAGATGGAGAGGGAGAGGGAGGGAGAGAGAGAGAGATGGAGAGGGAGATGGAGATGGAGAGAGAGATTGAGAGGGAGGGAGAGGGAGAGGGAGATGGAGAGAGAGATTGAGAGGGAGAGGGACAGAGGGAGAGATGGAGAGGGAGAGGGATACGGAGAGGGAGAGGGAGAGAAAGACAGAGAGAGAGGGAGAGAGAGAAAGAGAGAGAGATGGGAGAAAGGGAAACAAAGCAACACGGTGTTAGACCTCCTAGCGATGGCGGTGGGGAGTGGGGGGGGGGGAGAGAGGGGGACGCGCAGGGGGACGGGCTGGGGGGGTTGGGGAATGGAAGCAGTCCACAGGCAGGCGAGAGAGGGAGAGATTTACCTGCTCTTTTTACCTGGACGTCTGTCAGACCAGACAGACACAGAGTGACCGTGAGAGGGAGAAAGAGAGACAGTGAGACAGACACGTACAGACACGCAAGGCCGCAAGATAGGCAGGCAAGGCAAAGGAAAAAAAGTGAGAGAGTCCTACAAGGGGCGTGCAAAGAGCCGATGCCTCTAGGGCGGGGCTTTTGTCGGGGGACGGGGGACGGGGGGGGCGGCTACACTGACCTGTGTGACCACACAAGGTCACACACTCTGAGACTAGGACAAACAGGGGGCACACACAGACAGACAGACTGGCACACAGACAGACAGATACATAGAGACACACAGACAGATACAGACAGTCTGACGGACAGACAGAGTCAGAGAAAGAGACGGGACAGACAAAGAAATGAGACACAGACAAAGATACAAGACGGACCGAGAGACAGACAGAAAGACAGACAGACATCAGTTAGGCAGGCATACAGACAAAGACAGAGAAACATTCAGACAGACTGAGGGACAGATATACAGACAGACCGACGGACAGCCAGGCAGATGGACAGAGACAAAAAGACAGACTTAACCAGAAAACACATCGGACATAAAAACTTAGAAACTTCGAAAGAAATAAAAATGATAGACATGATGACAAAGGAATGAACACTACCACCACTTCCACTAAAGTAGATAAGTGTGGGCTTGGCAGAGAGAGATAACAGTTGTATGGGAACAGGTGAGGGTCGATCTACCGCGTTCTACCACCAAAATATATCCATGCAATGAACAAATTTTACTACAAATGACACACAAATTCTGACTGAGATGACAACCCAATTGAAATAATACTTTTTATTCTTTGTTCTAAACCTGGGGCGATGCACCCGAACTAAGACAGGGACGAATATATAACTTATTGCATTAATTCTGATTTTAGGTTTTCCTGTGAGCCCTGTGAACACTTTTTGGTGCATGACAAAAAAATAAATGTCTACAGTCCGCTGTAAATGAAATGCCTCATGGGAACGAGAAATGGATGAGAGACATTTACACACAGGTAAAAGCACGACACACACACACAGACACAAACACGCACACCAACACGACAACACTAAGGGCAGCTAGACGGATCACCTGTGCCGTAGCAGAGTGATAAACAATACGAATCACGTAGAAAAATAAATCACAACGTAAAAAGCGAAACTTTGAAACTAATACTTCCTGAATCACATCGGCTCCAAACAGACACAGACATAAGGTAACAGCAGCAGCAGTAACAACAGGTGAATACAACACAGATACAGATACAGAGAGAGAGGGAGAGGGAGAGAGGGAGAGCGAGAGAGAGAGAGGGAGAGAGGGGGAGAAAGAGAGAGATGGGGGAGGTGGGGGAGGTTAAACAGACCTTGACTGGGACAGGGAGCCGGTTGTCTCTGAAGGCCTGGAAGCTGAAGCTACGTGGCTGCTGGGTGGCCTTCCTCACCGGGACCAGGTTCCCGGAGCACTCCAGGTGCAGAGGCATGCCCTCCATCACCTGCACACACACACACACACACACACACACACACACACACACACACACACACACACACACACACACACACACACACACACACACACACACACAACACGCACACACACACGCAGCCACAAAAACACACACACACACACACACACACACACACACACACACACACACACACACACACGCAAACACATATGCACACACAGGTAAATCTGTGTTTATGTATCACAGTGATTGCCATTGTTTAAATTGTTTCTATATCAGCTACTTCATAGGAAGGCGAGTGCTGATAGTCGTACGAAAACTATGTACTATGAACGCAAACAGTTGCCTCTTGCACAAAATACAACTGCATTACCAATACTAGCACCTAGTTGAACTTAATCTAGAAATCGCATACTGTAACAATACATTGGATATATATATAGCTCCTTCCACAAATCACACGGTGCTCACAATGAAATAAAACAACACATCTGACATCTGTCCCACGCGACCCCTCTTGACCTTTGACCCCTCGCGCCCACCTCTATGTCACGGCTGCGCGCCACCTCGCTGAAGTTCTCGTGCAGCTCCAGGGTCTTGTCCATCTTGTCGTCGGTCATGCAGTAGCAGCGCAGGCGGCCCTCGCGCGCCTCGTTCATCTTGGCGAACACTACGAACTTGGCCATGTAGGGCACGGACATCAGCTCCCGGTACAGCAGGTTGGCGAAGGTCACCGCCTCGGCCGTGCGCGGGCAGTCGGCCAGCCAGAACCTGGAGGAGGGAGCCAGAGGGGGGGGGGAGGAGGGATCCGTCAAGGGGAGAGAGATGGATCACAGAGCGGAGAGACTGCATTGTGTACAGAGCGATGGACCACGGGACGGAGATTAAGTCAGAAAACAGATATGGATCACGAAAGAGAGATCGATCACACAAAAGGTCGATTGTGGAGGGATGTATCACCTAAAGATATATAGATCACAAAAAGAGATGAATCTTGAAAGAGATAGATCACAAAAAGATAGATGGATCACAAAAGATCTAGAACAGAAAAATATATAGATTGAGATAAATAAATAAAGACATAGCTAAAGAGAAAGCCAGACAAAAGAGAGAACGAACACACACAGACACACATAGTAGAGCACAGTAGTAGACACACGGATAGACAGCGACACTCACCTCGCTGAAACATTGGTGGTGAAGTTGGCACAGTTGTGGGCGTACATCAGCTTGGTGGTCCCTGTGATGTCTTCCCACTGGGCCGGCGCCGTCCCCCCTGCCACACAACACACAAAACACACGTCAGAAACAACAGAACCATGATTCATGCTGTCTGGTCCCTGCGGTCAAGGACATCCAGGCGACGCTGTGCGCAAATCTCCACCGTCCCTCTCGTTTTAGCATTCCTCCCTACCTCCCTAAGTGAGCGTGTGACTCTACATTTATCTATTTTCCTTTCACCCTTCCCAACGCCCTTCACCCTGTTAATAAAGAGCGCCGGCAGAGACAAAATAAGCAGCAGCTGGCACCGGACCAAAACACAAACACCTCGCCGAGACCATCCCCGCTTCCGCCCGTCCCCCCCGCATCCCGGGTTCGTCGGGTTCGCTCACCGATGACACTGCAGAGCAGCCGCAGGCTGGCGGTGTCCCCCTCGCCGGCGTCCCCCCGGAGGTCCTTCCAGGAGGGCGGCAGCGGGATGCGCAGCCCGATGGGCCGGTGGAACTTGCGTCGGCGCGGCTCCACGGTGACCACGGGGCTGAAGGTGGCCTGGTTGCCCAGCTGCCGCGTCAGCATCTCGTCGGGGATGGGCTGGGCCTGGGGTAGGAGGAGGGGCGGGGCGTTGAGGACAACGGATCAGAGAGTGGGATCGGAGTGAAGGGGTGACGTGACGACACGTCGAGAGGGGAGGACGGGGGAAGCACACACACACACGAGGAGGTCGAGGAACACTCGGGAGAAGAAGGGTAAGGAGCATTTTTCGTTGTCCCCGGAGAGAGGTGGAGTGGGTTGGAGAGGGGATGGATGATAGGCAAGACGTGGGGAGACAGAACGTCAGAGCGAAGAGGGTGGAGGAGGACAGAGGAGGCAACACACAAGTGACGGGTGAACCGGTGAAGGCAAGCCCCGCAGTCGTACTCACGCATGCAAACCCAGTGATATTTCAACCCCGACCCAACTCAGACCAGTGCATTGTCTGGAGCGGTGCGGCTCACTACTTAAAGCAGCAAACGGAGGTGGGATGGATGGCTGGATCAAAGGAAAAGAGAACCATAAAGGCAAAACACAAGCAAAACAATCTGACACATGCGATCTTGATTGCGCAAAGTAAGCCGTGAAAAACAATGTTGATAAATGTCTGTTCAAACTTAAAAATAAGACGTGTCAAATCGAGAAGCATAATGGTGCTGTGTATGTGAGAGGGTGACATAATGGTGCTGTGATGAGCAGAGAAGCGTGTGGTTGCATGAACAATCTATTGCTTTGGAGAATACATTTAGAAAAAACACGTTTCACAGGAGATGTGAACGTGTTCATGGTTGAAGATGATGACTACCAAGGGTACAAAGTCATTTAAAAGAATGGGAAAAGCATAAAACAACATACCCCTCAGGGCTTCAGAGACCTCTCGCTCTCCTTGTCCTTCCTACTTCATTCTTTCCTTCCCTCCTCACTCCTGGCCTCTCTCCCTCCTTTAATTCTTCCTCTCTCCCCTCATCCCGCCCTATCACTCCTTTCTCTTTTCCCTTCCCTACTCCCTTTCCTTCCTTAGATTTTTCCCTCCTCCCTCCTTTCCGTCCCTCCTTCCCCTCCAAATTGACTGCTGTCTCCCTCCCTCCTGGTGACGGCCTTCTCCCTCACTCCCTCCCTCCCCCCTCCTGTCCAGCCTTCCTTCCTTCCTTCCTTCCTACTTGCAGGTCCAGGCAGACTCTCTTGGTGACATCGGTCGCCCTCCTTCCCTCCCTCCCACTTTCCCTCCCTCCCTCCCTTCCCTCCCTCCCTCCCTCCCTCCCCTTCCCCCCTCGCTCCCTTCCTACCTGCAGGCCCAGGCGGACCCTCTTGGTGACGGCGGTCTCGGGGAAGATGGCCTCCACGTGGGGGACCAGCTTACTGGTCAGCCGGCCGCCCTCCGGGCCAATCAGGTCGCTCTCCTGCTGGACGCGGGAAACCACCGCAAAGTAGAGCGGGAAATCGGTGGAGATGATGCGACGGATCCTCTTCTTCTCCAGCTCATCAAGGCTCTCCAGATCTGGGGGGAGAGAGAGAGGGGGGGAGGGTCAGGGAGGAGAGAGGGAGAGAAATGGGGTTGGGATTAAAGGTGACATATTATATCACCAGGTGTGAGTGTGATTAGCCGTTACAAGCCGTTTTGAAAATCGGCCTCTTCTGACATCACAAGCGGGCGTGTCCGCCTAGATCTATGACGGACAGATGAGCAACGTTTGCTACATTCCACCTGGTAGTATAATATGTCACCTTTAAGGAACATGTGAACCTCTTTGCATATGTTCACTCTTTCAGTTTCAGTGTTATACTACCCGACTTTCATGGTTATTTGTATGACAGTTATAACATCTTCACCTTAGATGAAGCCCCTAACCCTGAGTAAAAGGAAAACGTATGGATAAAACGATGACAAAAATAGAGAGAATTTGTAATGTGACATCGACGCACTAAAAATAATAGCAAGAATCAATCAATTTTGAAGTGAAAGCAAAAAAAAGTGAAGGTTAATTCATGTAAGGATGTATCGCCGGCAGGATAAATGAGTGGCGCTGGGATTAGATTGATCCAGGACGGAGCACGCATTACCAAGCGCCCCACTCTGGGGCCGGGCCAGAGACGCCCCCACTAATGAGTTCAGCGCAGCCCTCCTATAGCCTCCGTAATGACTTTGCCCTCCTGCGCGTAATCTCAGTGACTCCTCATCAATGAGTCGGCTCTCGTGTGTGTGTGTGTAATGACGGCCGGTGGGTGGTGCGGAGGTGGGGTCATGCCATCGTATTTCTGCTGACACGACTCTCTCTTGCATTTTTTCCAGGCGTCCTTGTCGCGCCCTCCAGCGACGCTGCGGGGATTAGCCCTGACTGATCCGCCCCGGGGGTTAGCGTAGGAGGTCGGGGGGGTTCAGTCTTCACTTCACACTCACCTTCATCCATGCCGTTCAGGATGGTTTCCAGCACCTCATCGCCGTAGCGATTGCAGTGCTCTTTCCAGACGGAGCCGTTCTCGCTGCGCAGCACCACCAGCTCGCGGTCGCCGCGGCCCAGCGCCGCGAAGTGGGGGATCTCCACGATGACCGGCCTGCGGACGCACACACGCGTGTCACATGAACGCACGTCATGTCTTATAGCACTAATTATGGTTCACACCCGGTGAATCTGTGTTATGACTGCTGCCTGTGGTGGTCAGACCAATAATTAGAGTTCTGAGCGACACCTTTGTTTCTCCGACGATGACGCATTGAGGGAAAAGTGTGCATTCAGTTATAATGACTTTAAATGATTCATCGTCGCCTGCACGTCACGACTGGATGTGGGGTCGAGTGAAATAGTTTTATTAAATTGCCTCCTCGTCCAAATAGCACTTAATGTTACAAAACTGTCCACTAGATGTCAGGATGATCACTATATTTAGACAGACGTTTAAAAGAAGGGAGGTAATTCTTTGGCACAATTTACATTGAGAATTATATGGCTGAGCAACATGAATATGTTCGATATGAACAATAATAACTTAAAAACCGTTGTCTTAAACGTGTATCCATGTGTGTCATGTCGAAATCCGATTTTTTATTTCTTTTCGGAATGCGACTTTTCGGAATGCGCATTTTAATCTAAATCGCAATTTAGATTAAAATGCAATTAATCCTGGGGGGGCCCTATATGCATAGGCGCATACATCGGACCCCCCACTAGGCCCTCCGACCGCCTGTGACCCACTGACCCCAGGAACTGCATGCTGGAGGGCCCCAGGGAGATGATGCGGCTGGCCAGCCCCTCGCCCTCCACCAGGGGCGGTGGCGTGCTCAGCTTCTGGGGCTTCACCAGGCGGCAGGTGATGCGCGTGGGCGCGGCGCAGGTGCGCGGCGGGATGATGACACGCAGGCCGTGGTGCCGGCTGCCGCGCATGGAGCCGCCGCGCGCGTCCACCATGAAGCTCACCAGGAAGCTGAGGGGGGGGAACACACACACACACACACACACACGTTGGTGACCGATATTCAAATTCCAACAACTGTTAATTGTGTCATGTTAACTTGTAATATTTTCATATTAACTTCTGAGTTGACAACAATCTATTGCTTTGGAGAATACATTTAGAAACTACACGTTTCACAGGAGATGTGAACGTGTCTGATTGGCCAGCGGCTGCAAACCGGGAATAATCACTCGATGTTAAGTTGTGTCCGGCGTGGCTGGAGTCCACAGACCCGCTCCCGAGGGGGACACGGATCAGCGTTTCGCCTTGTGTGTCGCTCTTTTCCCGGGGCTAGAGTTAGGCTGCGCGTGGTTGCACATAGCAGCCATCTTACTTCTAAACGCAGATGGCTGTTATGTGAATCAGGCCTGTTAACGTCTTATATTATATCTAACTACTGACATTCTCATATTAATATCCACCATAATAGCTGTGAGCAAATAATATTCTAGAATGAACGTCTAATATAATAGCTAGCAGCTAATCATATTAACCTCTGATCTGAACCTCTAACAGCTACCAAAGTTCTATCATTGCCAACGGCTACAAAGGTGATCACGCTAATAACTAAAGACGACAGCTAACAACCACTGACATTAATCCTCAACAACCGTTGAAGAGGGATATGCAGTCCAACAGACAGACAGACAGACAGACAGACGGGCGGCCTCACCCAGTGTGGATGGGGCTTGCCACTGGGCTGACGTTGTCCGAGGTCTCAGTGGCGGGGCTGCTGGGGATCAGGGAGTCGTCGTCGTACTCCTTGGGAAGGGGGAGGGGCGTGTGCTGGAGAACACACAGAAAACCATTTGGTTGATTACATTACATTAGATTTATTATCAGACGCTTTTGTCCCATGCGACTGAAAGTCAGTGCGTTCAGCAACGAAGATAAACCCTGAAAAGCGCAAGGTTAATTGAAGTGCATGCAAATTCAAAAGGTTGGTGTTTTAATCAATATCAATGTTGTGGGCTGTTTTAAACAGGTTTGTCTTTTCTTTCTGTTGCTGTTGTGGTGGTTGTTGCTTTGCCAGTGTGGATAATTAAGAGAGGAAAGAGAAAGGTCCCCTGGGTATTGAGTGGTTGGGCGTGGATGTGTACCACATACTGTATAGTAGTTGAACAACGTACATGGTGGTTTTAATGTCAAGGACAGGCCATATAGGGGTGAATATTGATAGGACGGAAACCAGCGGGCAAACGAAGGGCTTCTCTCCATGAACAAAACACCGGGGGCGGCAGTTACCTGGTCCAACATCACCGTCTCTGGAGACACACACGGGATCCGGGGGATGGCTGGGGAGTAGGGCCTGGGGGGGGGGGGGGAAGAGAGAGAGAGAGAGAGAGCAAGAATGATAGAGAGAGAAAGCGAGGGAGCGAGGGAGCGAGAGAACATATTTAGATTTAGATGATTCCATTGTTATCCTTCCCCATACCATGTTTAACCCTGGTAAAAGAGCTTGCCTCATCTCAGATAATTGCATACTTTTTCGTACAATCCTATACGTTTTGTAGCATCAATACGTCTCTATAAAACATTTAGGTCGAGAAAGTCTCATGCTCTCATTTCAGTTGTACCTCATTTGAAGGTAATCTACTATCTCTGTGTGGGAAATCTCAAAGATTTCCGCTTGGTTCTCTTTGGCGATAAGCAGTAATTGCTCCCCTCTCGGCGAGTTCTTCGAGACGTCACTTTAAACATATCTATTACATCTCCTGATGTCATCTGGATTCACAATGAAATCTTGCACGCTTTGCCCATCAAGCCGAGAAAAATGTTTTGTACATTGTACACAAAAATAATCTTTCCATTTTGTCCCGGCACGCAACAAAAAGCTCAGTAATACATTTTTAAGCTTCAAATCTCATCTTCCTGGAAAAATCGATCACCATCAACATTATAATCAATCCATTCTCTCCCCAAACGGCCTCGTCCGACCGGATCACTCACGTGGTTCCCATGCCACTCTCAAAGTCCCGCATGGTCCTCTTGGGGGACAGGAAGTCGTCGTCCTGGTCCTTAAAGTCGTCCAGCTTCAGGTAGCGACCCCCGTCCATGCCCAGCAGCTCATCGCCTAGCAACGACCAACGGGTCGAGATCAAGTACAAGAAAGAAACGTGGACAATGAGTCAGTTTCTATCTTTCCAGGGCTTTTGTGTACCAATTCTTTAGTCCTGCGAAGAAGGACTCCGAGCACCACAAACGCTGCTTCAAGTGTTTTTTTCGCTGGTCCAAGCAAAAGTTCAATACAACCATCGACACCACCACCACCACCACCACCACCACCATCAACAACAACAGCCACAACGACAACAACCACATCATTAGAGCTGACGGAGACGGAGTAGTGAGAAGAAGTAGAGGTTTGAGAAAGCGATTGTTAAGACAGCGTTAGGTTAGACCCCGCCTAGCAACACCACCAGAGTACGACAGGTTTTGAGTAAGCATGACAGCGGAGGATGGAATCACATGATCGGGTGATGGAAGGTTGTGCATCAGAAAGAATTTCCTCTCTTTAAGTCTTTCACAAAATGGTGTGGTTGTTGCTATTCCAATAAAGACAACACGAGCAATACTTTCAGGGTCCAAAATGTGCATGCATAATTTTCTTAAAAAGTAAAAGTCTTTTTATCTGCCAGAGCGGAAAAAAATCGACCAGTCCTGTTGTTTTTAATATATAACAGAGTTTCTTTGCCTGCCAGAGAGTCAAATCTAAAGCTCATTGGCTGGTGGCAGGTGTTGTATTTTGGACCCTGATTGCTTTCCTGAAAAATAATTAGACTGAAGTAAAAGTGCAATTTAAATTGTTAATGTAGAAATTGGCCGCTGATTATGAACCCATTGACGTATTCCGAATCCCTGAAGCGTGAGCAGAGGCTTGATTCCTATATGCGTTTCAATTGCATTTGATTGAATTGCGTCTCAATGGTACGTGGAAAAAGCGTGTTGTTTCCCTGTGTGCATATGCGTGTGCGTACTGTGTACGGGTAGACGGTCTCAGCTGCTGAGCAACATGGTGTGTTGTTCAATTATTTCCCAATTAGCAACACACTACATTAACCACATTGAGCACGAACACAACACGGTTTGAAAATGCACTGTAACGCGGTCAGCGCCACAACAATGACCCCCCCGCGGAAATGTAGGCCTTTTAAAAACAATACACCCACACTCAGACAGACATGCCAACAGTATAATAAACAGACACATTGATACCACACTACGTCGTAAACAAGTGAAGGAAGAGAGAGAGAGAGAGAGAGAGAGAGAGAGAGAGAGAGAGAGAGAGAGAGAGACAGAGAGAGAGACAGAGAGAGAGAGAGAGAGAGAGAGAGAGAGAGAGAGAGAGAGAGAGAGAAAGAACTGAATCTAAAGCAAAAAACAACAATACAACAGAGCTGGAGGTTGGAGTCTGAGTTAGATGATTTTCTACACGGTTAGTGACGCTGAGAGTCAGCGCAGATCCACAATGAAGCCACAAAGTACACTTTAGGTGTCGGACAGGCAGAACAGAGGTAGCGGTCCTACCTAAGGTAAGCTGGGCAACCCCTACGAAGCAAAGTGGGGAGAAGAGGCAGTTAAGAAGCTTGGTCATGCATTCCTCTTTCTACCTTTCAGTGCGAGTCTACACGACCCCACAGAGCAGCATCATCATCACAACTAAAGGATTACGTTGTCCACATTATATATTAATATATATATTTATACATAACTAAATAAATGTCATGCAACGAAAGAGTCTCCTACCTTCGTCCTCTGAAACATCCAAAATCTCATCCACAGTCTCAGGGAAACTCATTCGATGCTTCTCGGTCGTGATCTTTTGGTGAGGAAAAGATGATAAGTGAAGGAGGGAGAGAGAGAGAGAGAGAGAGAGAGAGAGAGAGAGAGAGAGAGAGAGAGAGAGAGATAAGAAAAGGAAACAACAAATCTTCCTTTAGTCCTTGTCAAGTTGACAGCCACCCACAAATCCAGCTGGATGCTGGAAGAAGTGTTGTCTGTGTGTCGCATCAGTGGAGTCCTGGTCCTAGTTTCTAGGTTGTTACGCTGAAAGTCATGCGTGTGAACCCTTGTGTGTGTGTGTGTGTGTGTGTGTGTGTGTGTGTGTGTGTGTGTGTGTGTGTGTGTGTGTGTGTGTGTGTGTGTGCATGTGTATTGCGTTGTTCATCCATGTGTGCATGCTAATCAACTAGCATGTGTGTGTGGGTGTATATGTATGTGTATGTATGTATGTATGTATGTGTGTGTGTGCGCACACGGGTGTACATACTGCATTGTTCATCCATGTGTGCATACTAATCAACTAGCATGTTTGTGTGTGTGTGTGTGTGTGTGTGTGTGTGTGTGTGTGTGTGTGTGTGTGTGTGTGTGTGTGTGTGTGTGTGTGTGAGGGTGTGCGTGCGAGTGTGCGGATCTATTTGCTGCTCACCGCAGAAACAGACTCCTCGGTGACCAATTTGAGCACGTCGATAACAGAGATGTATCCCAGGCGCTTGGCGATGCCCAGGGGGGACGTCCCATTCTAGACGGGCCCAAAATGGAGGCACGTTAAATATAATCTGGGACCCAGCGGTCCTGCTATGCTATAATAGAGCAGGACTCCAACAGAGCGTGGTCGGAAACACCAGACTGAAGGAGGGGGAGACGCCTTGTGTCCCATTCAGAAGGCGATTTAAATGTTAATATTTCTACAGTGGCCTCCATTCTGCATGCATGGTGTTGTTTGGAAACCTTCAGATACTTTTTTTTTTTACTGTCACTTTTTTTCACCACTGCTGGCTTGAGTTTGTGTTTGTTGTTAAGAGCCATAGCAGACTTTAGATGCTAATGTCAAGTAAACTACATTCAATAGCACACGATCAACCATTCTCCATAAAGATTCCCTTACCCTAAACATTTTACTATGAGAAGTATGTTTTCTGTGTGTCATAAAACAAAAGTTCTTCTTATTATTATTATATATATATATAATTATTATTATTATTATTATTTCAGCCTTACTATATCTTAAATATATATACAAATATCTACCTTCATTCACTTCAGTACTATACACACAATGACTTAATAATATCATATTACTTATATATTATAACCTTTTCGTAACGTTTTTCTCGTTAGAGCATACGTTATTCTTTCATTCTTACACCTTAATGAAACTATTAAAAAGTGTATGGACGCAGTCGGCCCTTTCCTTTGCACTGTGATGCAAGAGAGTGAAATAGCCAAGAAAATATAGAAAAGCAGTCTTCTTAAGACAGGACTGGACATCGCTCGATATCAAAGGGCAAAAGGAGCAGTCAATAGGGGATGCCACGGACAAAGAAAACATTCATCATCAAGGCGGAGATTATATCAATTGAAAGGTCAAACAGCTTGTGTACCGACACAGTGACAGACTTCGCCATCGAGACTCGCCCCGCGGGAGTTCACATGCGAGGGAAGGTAGGAAAGGAAAGACATCATCACATGACATCCAAAAGGACCCACAGCAGCAGCAGGCAATTTAATAATCACTTAATCATGATTATTTACCCATAGTACTTTCGTTAGCTATGTTGAATATTAGATAATGCCCCCCCCCCCCCCCCTTTAGGACTGAGAGAGGGGGTTGGCCCCGGGGTCTCACCGTGGTGATCTCGTTGGGAGGGGCCCCGTGTTTTAGGAGCAAGCTGACGATATCTGTGTGACCCTGTTGGGCGGCCTGGTGAAGGGGCGTGTAGCCCACCTAGATAGAGATACATAGACATACATATATATATAGATACATACATACATATACATACAGATACATACAGATACAGATACATATAGATGTATAGAGATACATATACTGTAGATACAGTATATAGATGCATATAGATACATAAATACACATCTATATACATAGATACCGACGGACACTAATAGATAGATTGATAGATCAACTCATTTTATACACAGATAGTTAGAAAGACAGACAGCCTACCCGTGTCTTGCTATTGACTTGTGCCTGCTGCTGCAGCAGAAACTTCACCATCTTAATGTTGCCGTAATGACAGGCCACATGGAGGGGGGTGTAGCCCATCTGAGAGAGAGAGCGAGAGAGAGAGCGAGAGCGAGAGAGAAACAGAAAGAATGAGAGAGAAACAGAAAGAATGAGAGCGAGAGAGAGAGATGACAGTTGTTTGTTTGTTAGTAAATGGCCTCATTATTTCCTCATTATCAGCATCTTGCACCGTGTTTGAACACGTGTAAAATTGTATAAACATGGCGGGAGATCATTATTTGAAGTCCTAAAAGTCCAAAATGTTTTCCAATTAAAAAGACCTTACCAAATCCTTCCAACATCAAGCCATTATCTAACAACATCCATATTCAACTCAATCAATATGTATGCATCAAATTCTCTCTCATCTGAATCCAGATCTAACTGACCTATCAACGGCGAGCCAAGGAACCTACTTTTGGTAGCATAAACACTAAACCCCAGGGTCTGTGGAGGGTGTGTGAAGTGTGTGTTACCCGTGAGGCAGCGTAGACGGATGCTCCCTGCTTCACCAGCGTGTCGGCGATGCCCACATGACCCTCCTGGGCCACCAGGTGAAGAGGAGTGAGACCGTTCTGGAAGGGGGGGAGGGGGGGGGGGGCAGGGTTAGAGGGAGCTTAAACAACAAAGAAACATTTATGAATCATTCTTGATTTAATCTGCTTTAGTTGGATGTCAATACTGAACTACTAAACTACTACAGTATAAAACTACTAAAGAAAAATACACACAGATACGACTACTATACTATTAAACTAAACTACTCAACTATAAGACTAATGAACTACTAAACTAAAGTACTTCTACTACTTACCTTAACTATTAAACTAATATAATTCTGAAGACCTAAACTGCTACACTATAAAACTACTATTCACACTAATGAACTACTGAAGTACTAAACTAATCTACTCAACTTTTGAGACCACTGAAGTACTAAACTAAACTACTAAACTATTAAACTACCTAACTATACTACTCAACTTTTAGACTACTGAACTACTAAACTAAACTACCAAACCATTAGACTACTAAACTTAAAGGGGTAGTTCAGGATTTTGGACATTGGGTCTCATTTCCAAGTGAGCCAGTGTGTTATTTATCATTGGAGACCGTTTAACACTTTTTTTCAGTTTTTATTGGCAGGCTAGCAGTTCCCCTCGACTTGCGCTAGCCTAGCACCAGCGATTTCTGCAACTAGAAGGACTGAATGAAAAGTGTTGAAAACAGTCTCCAATGATAAATAACACACTGGCTCACTTGGAAATGAGACCCGATGTCCAAAATCCTGAACTACCCCTTTAACGACTTTGCTATTAGACTACTGAACTTCTATACTAAACTATTAAACTCTAAGACCACTGAAGTACTAAACTAAACTATTAGACTACTGAACTACTAAACTAAACTACTAAACTATTAGACTACTGAACTAAACTACTAAACTATTAGACTACTGAACTACTAAATTAAACTACCAAACTATTAGACTACTGAACTACTAAATTAAACTACTAAACTATTAGACTACTGAACTACTAAATTAAACTACCAAACTATTAGACTACTGAATTACTAAACTACTAAACCTCTACACAACAAAACTACAAATCGATCAGCTCACTGAACTACAAAACTCCTAATCTGGTGCTACTCCTCTTCCCCGGCGGTACCTTGTTCCCCAGGTTGACGTTGGCCTGCTTGGAGATGAGCAGTGCGGCCATGTCGGGCCGGCCCTCCTGGGCGGCCAGGTGCAGTGGCGTGACCCCCTGCAGGGACTCTGCGTTGGCCGACGCCCCGCTCTGCAGCAGGCAGCTGGCCACCTCCATCTGGTTCTGCTTGGCCGCAATGTGCAGGGGCGTGTAGCCGTTCTGCACGCACACAGAGACACAGAGAGAGAGAGACAGACAGACAGACAGACAGACAGAGAGAGACCGACAGACAGAGCGACAGGTAGGAACAGACAGGTACAGACAAAGAGGTAAATTGATCAAAAAGTAAATGTCAGGGGATTAATCCACGTTTTGTCTGTCACCACAATTCAATGCTGATATTCATCGGCATTTCACACACTTCATATTTATAATATTTAATAAGCTTATCCCCAACTCTATATTCCCCATCTCAATCTCTGCAACAGCTGAGTGTTTTTTACTGTAATTTATATCTTTGTTATTGCTGCACTATTCCTTGCTATTTGGCCCTCATTTAAGAATCTTCAAAATAAATGAGATGTTTTTTCTATGCCTACTACGCAGTTGCTGTTGCTTTGTCCTCAGAATTTCACTGTTCAGAATGACCCTGTTTTATACTGTGCATTTGATAAATACAAAACCTTGACACTTGACACTTGCTTTGTGTGTCTCACCCGTGCGGTGCTGTGTGCAGATCCTCCCTTGCTGACCAGCAGTTTAACAACATCCAGGTTGTTATGATGGACGGCGACATGGAGGGGGGCCAGGCCGTTCTGGTACACACACACACACACACAAAAAATATAAAGCAAAACAATACAGTACACAAAATAAAGTGTGTGTGTGTGTCTGAGAGTGTGTTTCTGTGTGTGTGTGTACATGCTAGGGCTGACCGATAAATCGTATTTTCATCGTCATCGCGATATGAACATGCGCGGTTAACACATCGCAAAAGATGCCTGAAACGCGATGAATAAGAAAAATAATTTTATTTACACGCGCCATGCACTCAGCATGCGAACATTTGACCTATCAGATGGAGCCCTGGATACATGCGCCATGCATTCACACCATTTGGCCAATCAGATGAAGCCCCAGCTAGCCGTCGGCGGGAGCGTACCTATGTTCCCCGGGTTCTATGTTCCCCGGTCGCGACTATGTTTTTCGTAGGCGGAATCCGGAAAAAGTTCAGCCTCAAGCGCGGTTCTATGGCGCTGTTGCTATTATGACGGAGAGATAAATGAGCTTTGAGCTTTGATAAATGAGCTTTTTGAGAGTGGCATCTCCCATCCCCTTTAAGAGCCAGCGCATTTTGACTTGGCGAGTTGATATTTTGACAGCGCGTTTGCATTCTCCGCTGAGACAGATGCATGACCACGTGAATTTCAAACTTCAAATGGCTCAGTTTATGGCCAAATAATATACATAATTAACACATGGAATAGCGTTTTCTTCTCCAACTTCAGAAACACTGATTCGTCATGTAAATTGCGGCAAAGACAACTTAAAACATATGATATGCGGACACGGTCCTCGATGGCCGCAACTGTGGGTCTATTTAATGATATGCGGCAATACATTAACAAACATCGTTTGTTACCAGTATTGTATACATTATCGTTATCGACTTGTGTTCATAATATGCATGTGTCCCCCTGTTAATATACATCGCCATGGACTGCATTATGCGTTCCGTGTTTAATTTGCGTGTGTTTAGACAGATGGGCGCGCACACACACGCGCACCAAGCATCACCCGCATTCATTCATTCTTTTAAACACTCACTCGCGGTAAAACTGTTTTCTCACGATCAAATACTCATCAATCCTAAAAGTAATGGGCTTGTACACGATGTCTGGGTCAAGAACATATGTGTTTGCTGTACGGTGTTTGCAGATGCATTGATTTAAAAGTAGGCCTACTACAACTTACCGCTGTATCAGCTGTTCTTTCCCAAATCATTTAACCAATCATTTACCCTAAAACTAGATTTTGTTTTGGAAGCCTGGAATATAGGCCTACTTTGCTCGAATGTAGTATTGTTATTAGGCTATTATTATTTTAACGCATGGCATAGCCTACTATACTTCATTCATGCAGCCCAAAAAATGTTTCCACAATCCACACGCTATTTCTATGCAGTTTCACACATATGAATAATCTTTGACATCATAATATTTAAATCAGGTTAATAGTTTGCATGTTTGTGCTGTGTATAGCCTACGTGTGTGTAAGCGTAGGCTAGTTCCGACCTGCCATGGCACGTCAAAATAGCAACAACAACTGCGCTATCCGCTATAGACCAGGTATTTTTCCGTCAGTGGCGCAATTGCATTGGCGCATTTTTTAGATCACTAAAATAGCACCAAGTATAATTTGCGCCGGAACACGCCCCTGCTTTTCGCCGCACAAGTGTAGTGGTGCCTGGTTGCTGCGGGGGGAAATCAGCTTTGCGCCGGGTGCAAACTAGCAACGACACATGCGTCGGTGTAGAAAGTCAATTGCACCGGGTGCAAGATAGGGCCCTTCTTCTGTTTGGCGCACATGGCTAATTTGCATACGGGCACAGGACTGGCTGGCTCCGCTTGGCAAAAAATATAACATATTCGTGAATAAATGTTTATATAATGTTAATATATTTTTTTTTTGGACGAAATTTGAGACCCCCTTCAAATTTTGCTTTTGAGGCTTTCAGAGGGTCTCATGGGTTAATCGGAGGGGCCCAGTTTATTTATCGCAAGTCATATCGTCATCGCAATATTGAACAATGGTATCGCACATCGCAGATTTTCCTCATATCGTGCAGGCCTAGTACATGCATGTGTGTGTGTATGTGTGCACGTATGTCTGTGCATGCGTGCGTGCGTGCGTGTGCGTGCATATGTCTGCAGGGGGTTCTCTCACCTTTCCCGCTGCGTTGGGATTGGCACCTCGCTCCAGCAGGAGCTCTGCTACATCCACCTTTCCATATTTGGACGCCACATGGAGGGGGGTGAAGCCTTTCTGCTCACAGACACACACACACACACACACACACACACACACACACACACACACACACACACACACACACACACACACACACACAAAGACACGTCAGACACACACACACACACACACACACACACACACACGTCAGACACCGTACACACAAACAAGTCCTGTCTGCCCATGGATTCCCATAGCAACCACATTCACGTAGCAACCGCATTCATGCTCAGGTGTAAAGGGAAGCGAAGGGAAGTGTGTCTGGTGTTGATGCTCCTGGGGCAGCATCGACGCCTTCTCGTACCTTGGTCATCTTTGTCTGCTCAGCGGAGCCATCCAGCAGGATGCGGATGGTGTGGGCGTGTCCCTCGCGGGCGGCGATGTGTAAGGGGGTGTGGCCCGCGGTGGTGGTGGAGTCCGGGTTGGCCTTGTGCTCCAGCAGCAGCTTCACCAGTTCTTTGTGGCCCATGCGGGCCGCACAGTGCAGGGGGGTCTGGTCGTCCTGCTCACACACACACACACACACACACACACACACACACACACACACACACACACACACACACACACACACACACACACACACACACAGAGGGGAAGGGAAGCGGAGGGTGGGGCTGTGAGCTTTTATTGTGAGGCAACCAATCAGAGACTAACCTGACTCTTGCCAGATGAATTTCGTTCCGCCTAGCTCCACTCATCCATCTGGGATCGCTCCCGCTGGGAGGTATTTGGGGACTACCAGAAAATGATAGAGCCAATCAGGAACTCCGGGCGGGATTTTTTATAGATGTGACATAGCGGAGAAGCGACTGTTTTAATTCAGACAACAATGGCGGCTCGCATCGAGGAAGCAAGCGTCAACATTGATGCTTCTATTTCATCCGTGTTGTCCAATCTAGCGACTATGTTTTTTTTAAAAGAACATCAGAGAACGGCTCTGAAGGCTCGTCACGGGTTGGTTTCGATGTGAGTGGTTGAAGTAGCACGTCAATAAAGATGGATCAGTGGAGCTAGGCGGAACGAAATTCATCTGGCGAGAGTCAGGTTAATCAGAGACAGCATCAAATTAAAAACAACAACCAATCAGAGACAACATCCAATCATAGACATCATCTGATTAGAAACAACATCCAATCAGAGACAGCATCCAATACAAACATCACCCAATTAGAAAAAATATCCAATCATATACATCATCTGATTAGAAACAACATCTAATCAGTGACAGCATCCAACTATTAACAACATACAATCAGAAGTGAGGTATTTCGGCCAATGGAATCCATACAAACATAGTTAAGAGCGAAGATAAGGAACACTGTTGCACTAGTTAAAATCATGATTTTAATGGATCCTTTATTCCACAGGGATGGACTTTTAACACAAACTACATTCGAAGGTCATGGCTAGTCTTCACAAAGCTTTATTCACACAGCCACCAATAATGGCGATGAGTCAACCGCACAACAGAGCAGCTGACTCACTGAGGTCTGTTATGAAGCAGTATGTGAACAGCCAAAGAGTCAGAACAGCAGGGGGCCTACCTTGGCCTTGGCGTCCACCTGGGCAGTGTTCTGGAGCAGGAACGCGGCCACTTCACAGTGGCCAGCTCTGGACGCCATGTGGAGAGGAGTCTCCACTTTCTGGAGACAACACAAGGGGTCGAGGACACTGAGTCACACTGGTTTATATGAAGAACACAAGGGGTCGGGGACACTGAGTCACACTGGTTTATATGAATAACACAAGGGGTCGGGGACACTGAGTCACACTGGTTTATATGAAGAACACAAGGGGTCGGGGACACTTAGTTCAACCGGTTTATATGAAGAACACAAGGGGTCGGGGACACTTAGTTCAACCGGTTTATATGAAGAACACAAGGGGTCGGTAAAGACAAGCTAAACTGGTTTATATGATGAACCCAAGGGGTCGGTGAAGCTTAGTCAAACTGGTTTATCTGAAGAACACAAGGGGTGAGTGAATCATAAAGATAAAGTCTCCCTCACCACGTTGGAAGCATTGGGAGAGGCTCCTCTCAGCAGCAGGTTCTTCACGATGCTCAGGTGGCCCATGAACGCCGCCACATGAAGAGGAGTGAGACCAGACTGACACACACACACACACACACACACACACACACACACACACACACACACACACACACACACACACACACACACACACATACACACACACACACACACACACACACACACACACACACACAGATAGTAGATAATTAGACACCTAATCGCAGCACTTTGTAGATTCAATCAAATGTTGTACAGCCATTACTTAAATCTGCCATGCTTGTACATTATTAATGCAACGAGTTATTCACAAACATCGGCGAGTAATATTTCACTGGAAATGCATTATTTCAGACATGCTATCCTCTAAATATAACTCCCTCCGGAAATGATTGTACAACTTGTACAACAAGACTTCCCCCTAAAGCTGTTTAAAATAACGGCGTTAGGTAACGCCGTTATTTTTTCAGTAATGGGGTAATCTAACTAATTTCTGTTTCTGTCGTTATGATGCCGTTATCGTTACTGAATGTTAAATGCGGTGCGCTACTATGAATTGATTGAATAAACTGCGTAATCCAAACGTGTTTATTTATGTTTATTTTAGATTTTACAGTACTAAACTCTAAGTCTCTCAATATCCTCTCAATATGGCAGTATTGACAAAGACAAATCCCATGATGCATTGTGATGTACACCCCTATAGCCCTCTTCCTACCTCAGTAACGGCCTCCAGAGAGGCTGAGTGTTTGAGCAGCAGGTCCATGGAGCGCATGTGGTTCTTCTTGCAGGCGATGTGGAGAGGAGTGAAGCCATTCTGCAGAACAAACACACACACACACACACACACACACACAGTGAAGATAGTGTACATAAACAACAGTTTAAAGTGTTCTGGTTACTTGACTCAATCCCCAATCCTTTTGCGCTTGCGCTTTTTCCTTAAACAGCGGCTGTGGATTTCAATTTTGTACCATTAAGGAAATCGATATATTACTTTGTAATTCCATTTTTGATCCTGCTGCACTTAAAAAAAATCCCAAAGAGTCACATACATTTTTTGTTAGATTATTCTCTAATGGTTTAGTGGAACAAAAGATAGCCCTTATGAACAGAGTAAATAAAGTAACAGCAATGATAAAGCGCTGACCAGTGCACGGGCGTTGGCCTTTGCCCCCTTGTCCAGCAGCACTTTGCCCATGCGGTGGTGACCGCAGTGGGCCGCCACATGCAGTGGCGTCAGGTGGTCCAGGGTGATGTCATCGATCTCAGCGTTGTACTGCAGCAGCTGCCGCACGCAGTCCATGTGATCACCTTGGGCCGCCATGTGGATGGGAGACAGGCCGTTCTGACCGGAGAGAGAGAGAGAGAGAGAGAGAGAGAGAGAGAGAGAGAGAGAGAGAGAGAGAGAGAGAGAGAGAGAGAGGGGACACGCACAGGAGGTTAGCAGGGGGAGGGTACAGGGAGGGACGCACCGGAAGTGAGGTGGAGATGTACATGACGTTAGATAGAGATGCACAGGAAGTGAGGTAAAGATGTACAGGAAGTTAGATAGAGGTGTACAGGAAGATAGATAGAGATGCACAGGAAGTGAAGTAAAGATGTACAGGAAGTGAAGAAAAGATGAACAGGAAGATAGAGATGAACAGGAAGTCAAGTAAAGATGTACAGGAAGTTAGATAGAGATGAACAGGAAATAAGATAGAGATGCACAGGAAGTGAAGTAGAGATGCACAAGAAGATGTGAACATGCAGCCAAATCAGTAAAATGTCTCACACGCCAACCAATTTACAGCGGCCGGCAATTGGTAAACAACACCATGTATAGCCATGTAATACCCTCAAATTTTCTGGGTTTGACAGCAGTCCGACAGCCTATACGAACACGTCATGTTTTGGAGTAAGGTACAATTCCAAAATTCAATCTCTCGATTAAAACCATCTGAATCCTTATTGATGCCAAAATGGTTGTTATGGTAGCTTATACTTGTTTATCCTAAGAAGCCATTCTGTTTGTCCTGTATGTATGTATGTATGTATGTATGTATGTATGTATGTTTGTGTGTGTGTGTGTGTGTGTGTGTGTGTGTGTGTGTGTGTGTGTGTGTGTGTGTGTGTGTGTGTGTGTGTGTTGGATCGTGGGGGGATCCACCTTGGTTTTGGCCTGAATGGGGGCACCCTGGTCCAGAAGGATCTCGATGATGCGCACGTGACCATTCCTGGCCGCACAGTGCAGTGGAGTGAGCTCATCCTGGGGGAGGGAGGGGGGAGGAGGGAGAGATAGGGAGAAAGGAAGAGCGAGTGAGAGATAGACCAAGAGGGAGGGATAGAGAGAGGGAGAGAGAGAGAGGGAGGGCAAGGGAGAGGGATGGGGAGACAGTGATGGAGAGGGAAATTATGATAGGAAGGGGAACAGAAAATAGAAAGAGAGGGGGGGGGGGGGGGTGAAAAAGGGTGTGGGATATGAGACAACGGCAAACGACAACACACGAGGAGTGGCCAATCAGCAGGCGGGATGTCCAGCCAGACTCCCGACAGTATGACAACAGAGGCCAGGCGGCTCATGCTCGCTGGCCTGCCAATCAAACGAGGCCCAGAGCAGATAGCCGCCCAGGAACTGCCAAGGAGAACAAGTCAGCAGAAGACGACACCGCAGATCAGCACAATGCAGACGGCAGTAACCACAGCTCAGCATAGCAGCGGCTTTCAGCAACACGTGGGGGGCCTTTGGATATGATTTGAATGTGCTTTAAATCGGGCATTTGCCACTGTATCGCCGTTACACGGTGCGGTTTGCACACAGACTTGTTTATTACAAGCCTCAGTTGTCAGCAAGTGCGGCTTATTGTAAAACCATGGCTACATTCGCTTAATTGCACTACTACTTAGTCATTTGTCAGACGCATGTCATTTACCTTACATGTTGTTAAAAGACAATACCGCTCCGTGATCAAACCGGCGTTACTGTCTCTCCTGGGTTTGCTTTAAACATCAGTTGTCAATATAATTAGAAAAAAATTTTTTTGTTGTGCCAATTCTGCCACAAAGCCGTTTGTGCGAACGCGCCTACCACGAATGAAAACAACAGCAGTAGCACTTTGTTCTGAGTGAATATACCATTTGTAAAGTACTTTAGTGAAGGCTATTCACTAAATTATTTTTCGTCCACACACCCTGCACTGAGATGACGTGTTTGCTGTTGTTTACAGTTGTGCTGAATACACTCGGCGGAATCTGTACAACAAAGCCATTTTGAGGACGTTTAGAGTTCGTTTAGAGCGGAGTGTATGACCAGGACATCCTAGGACATCTTACAGGCAGACTGGAGACACTGGTGCTGGAACTCAGGAGCCTCTGGGGTGGGGGTCCTGACACCCTGACCCCTAGCAGACCTACAACGTGGCACCTTACCTTGGTCTTGGCGTCTATCTGGGCCCCTCTGTCCAGCAGCAGTCGCACCATGATGACGTTGCCCCTCCTGGAGGCGATGTGCAGCGGGGTGATGCCGTTCTGCAAGACAGAAGTCAAGATCAAGTTATTTTATTGTCAAATGCAAATGCTAACTTTACAGGCAACGCAGTTATAGCTTGCAATGAAATGTTTGTGTCCCAAGATCTCCTTAACAATGCATTAATATAAAAAACATAATAAAAGAAAAGAAAAAAAATGGTATAAGATAAGAGTAAAAAGAGCCGGGGAGGGGTGGCTCACAGCGGACCTGTGTACCTGGACACTGAGCAACACGCGTCTAACCATCAGGGATAACGGAGTCTCACCACGTTGTTATTGTGATTAGAATTAGGATTACTATTTCTTTGATTATTGTATAAATAGATGTTTTTTGGGGGTTTTATAAATGTGTGTATTTTATTGTTTTATAAATGTTTGATATGTATTGGTTTTATAAATGTGTGCATGTATTTATTTTATAAATGCATACATATAATACAGTATAATGTTTGTCTATTTATTTCAAAAATGTAGGTTTTTATTTTTTTAGAAATGTTTTTCTATATTCATTTTTTGTGAGGCAGCGAGTTGCAGAGAAGGAGGGATAAAAGCTGCAATATTTATGATTCAGAATTGTAAGGAGCCCTGAACTGAGTTTGCTACTAAATATAGCAACACACAGACTATAATTAAATTGACATTGTAGGAAGGCAAAAACAGAAGGGCATGCAGGTCGCCTTGCAAGACTTTCCCTTTCAGTCTCACTCAGCAGTATCAAAATGATGATTTGCTTTTTATTCAATATTCCTCCAACATACACATACACACAGACACACACACGCCAACACACACACACACACACACACACACACACACACACACACACACACACACACACACACACACACACACGCCAACACCACCTTGGCCAATGTCTGACATTATTCATCACATTGCAGCTATTGGCAGCAGCGCGGAGGATACATTAGTGTCATCGTTGATTCTGATTGGCTGCCCGGCTGAGTCCCACTGACCTTGGGGATGAAGTTGACGTTGGCTCCTCTGTTCAGCAGTAGCTGGGCAACGCTCAGGTTCTCGTAGTGCGCCGCGATGTGCAGAGGCGTGAACCCAGTCTAACAGAGAAAATTGCAGACATCAAAAATATTTTAAGTTAAGTCGGCGCAAGTTGATAACTAGACATGCCGCCGCATGTGAATTTTCGGCAGAAAGTGCATGTGGTTGCATGCTAACTCGCCGTGTGCGCAATATTCCGTGAGCATGCTGACATGCTAATGCTGGCAAGGCTAATGAACGAGAACTCCAAGTTTCAATTCCCCGGGCTGGTTTGAAGCTCAACTTGTGATTGATTGAACAATGGGCGTTTTTTGTTTGGTTGTTTTGGTTTGATAGTGAGTTATGGCACCCCCTGTTGTTAAAGCGGTTCTTACTTTTTGGAGGCTTGCTTGCACGCGGTTTTTATACATGTACCAACATTGACAACCCTGAGTTTTTTGCCTTTGGAATGGTTGAAGTCAGCGTTTTTTTTCCTAATTTGACTTGCATTATGAAAAATAGCTTGCTGAGCACCTTCAACAGTAGCATTATAAATTGACCCTGTGAAGTCATTGTTTCAGCTATCAACAGAAATCTTTCCACATTACCTCAGGGGGTTGTCCTTGATGGTCACACCACATTTTAGGCCTCTGGGGTTCTCTAAAGTGGAATTGTTATTTATTGAACAATAGGCTCATTTGCATGATTTCATTATTCGCATAACTCGCCACAACTCGAAAATAATACCATAAGGTCGGGCAGTATGAAGGAGTATGTGGACCAATTTTGGGTAATTTTGGTTCGTAGGTCAGTTTAAGTTTTTTTTTTTATATTTTCCAAAAAATTCAAGATGCAGAAAAAACTTTCCAGGCGTACCTTGTGGGTCCTTGAGACAAAAACATTCAGCATGTCAAATAAGGCCCAGATACCAAGTTTCAGATTTTTTTATGACACAGAGCTCGGTGCGGGTATTTATGTTTGACCAAGAGTTAAAGCACCCCCTGTGGTCACAGCGGCACAAAACATTCTGGAGACCTCCTTACTTACTGTCTATGCAAAATGATGCATAGACCGATGCAAAAAATATGCAAACTTTAAAAAATCGTAGGAATGGCACAGCCCACGGATACGTGCAATTCCTTCCTTGCAATGGGCTTGGTTTTTTATACCTGCAACACTGTAGTAGGAGATAATTACCAAAAATGAGGCGGAAGAACTATAAAAAGAAAAACAATAAGACACATGACAACAATAGTGTGGCTTGCTTTGCAACCACACTTATAAGGAATGCATCCTCACAGACATACGTATTCTCTCCATGGACGTTAATTTGAACAAATCAAGTGTGTGCTTAGTGAAAGTGTCCTCAGCCTCTTGAGAACGACTTCTAACCTCCCCATCTAACCTCCCCATCTGTCCCTCGATGGCCTGTCTCCGTACTCTCCTTCGATAACGGCCAATCGTAACCGACACACATAATGAGCACAAGCAAAGACTCCTTTGTTGCAACTGTGTCATCCTCAGAGTCTGCGTCAATCGTTTCTCTGCCCCTCAAACTCTGGACTCTGAAACCCCCTCCCATTTGCCCCAAGAACCCTGGACTTCAAACCCATAATGTTATATATATATCATATTGTCATATTGCACATTTCAATCCATTTACTTTTTAAACTTTATTTTACATATACCGTTTTGTTTTTCCTTACCTTTGCACTATTCAGAATTATTTTGCACTATTTAGAATTGATTTATTGTAAATATTACAGATTTTATTCTATATTACCTAATTCTATCCTTTTCTCCTTATTGCACCGTGGGTCAGAGACAAACGCAATTTCGATTCCTCTATTTGTCCTGCACACAGTTTGGAATTTACAATAAAGCTGACTTTGACTTATGTTCATTCACAGAAGAAATTCACAAACAAAAGCTTCCTGAATGACTTTGTCTGCATTCGTCTGAAAGGTGTGTGTGGTGCGGACCGCACCTTGCTCAGCACGTCGGGGTTGGGGTCGTTCTGCAGCAGCACGGCGGCGGTGCGCGTGTCGTCGTTGCGCGCGGCGATGTGCAGCGCGGGCAGCCGCACCTTGCCCTTGGTGCCGTAGTTGATGAGCAGGGCCACCACGTTCTCGTGGCCCTGCTGCAGCGCCACCGCCAGGGGGGTGAAGCCGTCCTGGGGAGGGGGGACGGAGACGGAGGGGGAGGGATGGGGGAGAGCATTACGCATTACCTCATTGCTGCCTTTACGAGTCGGCATTCCAAAGCTATAGGCCAAGCTATGTGATTTGTTCAGGCCTGATTCGGGAATGATCTGAAGGTCCGGTCCCAGAATCTGCAGCTCCGGTCGGGCAGAGGGCGGCAGAGTGGGACTCCCTGGTCGGGATTGATGTGTGAGTAAAAGACACCAACTTTGCTCCATACGATCCCAGTCGGCATGCTCCAGATTTAATCAAACATGTTTGATTTTAACAGGGCTGGTTTTTCCATGATCGACTGGTGCGTGCGGTTTAAAGACACAAATGGGGAATTTGCAACAGACAATGAAAAGTGTGTATTCAATCGTTTTGTCATGGTCTCAGATTGAAGTGTAGTGTGGCCCTAGCTTAAGAGGTGAGAGACGAGGAGGGGCCCCTCGCACCGACACAGAGAATGCACGACAGTAATCCCGGCTGACCTCTGTGGGGAGGCTCTGATTGGCTCCGTTCTCGAGCAGGAACTTGACGACCTCTAAGTGATTCTCTTGGGCAGCCATATAAAGAGGGCTGAAGCCTTTCTGTGAGGGAGAGAGGATCCACACAGAGCCTCACGTCAAACATGTGGAGATTTACGGGGAATCATAAAAGCACACTCACAGTCCCTCACATACACACACATGTAGATTTATTAGTGTTCATGGATGCACGCAAGCACATACGCATGCATCCACACACACACACACACACACACACACACATTGATATTTAGAGATCGTGTTCAGGGATGCAGGCACACACGCCTGCATGTACACACACACTCTCATCCACAACATTTTATTGGTTTTCATGGATTGCACACACACACACACACACACACACACACACACACACACACACACACACATTTATTTACAACTGATTATAGATAAGTGCTTTGCTGACCTACACACACACTGCCTTACACACACATACCTCCTAACTGCTCAATGAGTGTGTGTACTCCATGGGTCTGCTTAAACATGCTCATACACATCCACTACACATGCACCATGGTGAACAATACATATTCAGCCCGACCGTTGTATTGTTCTGTGTATTATGGGATGTGGGGCGAGTCCTCACCTGTGACTGGGAGTTGACGTTGGCCCCGTAGTTCACCAGCTCCGCCACCACCCTCTCCTGCCCCGCCAGCGCTGCTATGTGGAGGGCCGTGTTCCCCTTCTGAAGGTCATTACACGCACAGGCAAACACACATCCAACAGACACACACACACGTATGTACACACACCAAACAAGCAAACACACACATACCACACACACACACACGTACATGACCACACACAAACACACACGCGTACACACACACACACACACACACACACACACACACACACACACACACACACACACACACACACACACACACACACAGTGAGGGGGAGAAGTGAGTCAGAGACCTCCAGACAGAGCATGTAAAAGGTTTAAGGAGGTAACCTTCAGTTTAGATGACTCACAAAATGTATCCCTTCTTTAAATGTCGACTTTTAGTTTAACGTGAACATCTAGGTCTCTCGACTGTGGTTAAAGCGAGCGTAGAGGAAAGGGAGCATCATGACTAGAACCTAAGTGACCATCGTGATATATTATGTATGTGGGTGTAGGAGATGAGAGAGTCGGAGGAGACAAGGTGGGAGTGGGAGGAGTTAAGGGCCATGTTCCATTTGGCTTACTTCCCTATTGCCTATATAGTGAACACTTTTAGGGAATCATTCTCACATGTGAGATGTCGACTCTAACAACATTTGAAACAACAATTGGATATATCCAATTGTTGAGGATATATCCACAGTCTACTTTGAATAGACAAACTGTCACCTTTGCAAAGCACTGCATATTGACATTCCAATTAACACAAGATAATGGGTTTAATTTCAGCTTGGAAGTGTGTGGTAGCTAGCACTTTGAGATTGCTGAAATATAAAGTGCATTACAAATAAAATGTATTATTATTATTATTATTATTATTATTATTAGCTGAGTTGACAAAGGGCGAGGGGAGTGTACTTACCTTGGTGGTGGTCTCCAACACAATGCCATTGTGTAGTAACTCCAACACCATTTTGACGTGACCTTCTTTAGAGGCCAGATGTAACCCGTTGAGTCCATTCTAAGAAAAAACAAACAGACTTTAATTTGATTTAAACAAAATGTATAGCTTCAATGACATGGTGACGAAACATGGGTATCAATGGTATGATACCCAAGGTCTCTCTATAATTCAAGAGTCACGACACAAAACTGTTTTTAAAGTATTAAACGTGCAGAGAGATTATTGTGTTAATGGCATGAAGCTAAAGTGCTAAAGCATGGACGCAAATGACAGTATCTTCTGCTTTCTGAAAGTCTTTTAGCCATATCTAGAAATACCTTCTCTGAATCCCACAGGACCAGGAGCCAGATTTAGATCTTACAAATTATTCCTCCGTCTCTGTGCCCCCCTCCTTCCCTGTCGGCCTGGCTTTGTCTTCGTGTCTGGGTGTTGTCAGCATCAGTTAGGCTAGCGAGCTACGGAATACAGCACGTACGGCGCGAACGCAGCTGCAGTACCACCTGCGGCCAGCAGGTGTCGCAGTTACCCAGTATGGTTGTGCTGCTTCCATACTGCAGTGTCACTTCATTTTAAATCAAGTACCCCTGACTGCAGCCCGCAGACGGAGCCCACATTGAGGGGCGTGCACTTAGTCCACATTGAGGGGCGTGCACTCAGCCCACATTGAGGGTTGAGCAGATTTCCGCTGCCGCCATAGGCTAATGCTCTTGTTAATGTGAGAGTAATGGTAATACTATGTTAAGCTAGCGGGAGCCCACGCTGTTAATTAAATTATAGAAACAGGTGGCACGGGAGTATAGTGACTGGCTATCTTTCTTGCTGCGTACCAGGGACCTATTATAAAGTTAAGCATAGCCTAAACGACTTGTTTAATTATTTGCCTGAAGTACGCATTCTTACATCCGGTTTAGTGATATCAAAATAAGAGTCCTGCATGCAGCCATAGATGTAGAGATTTCTCGTCCGCGCTGCTAATAATATGATACATAATATGATTTTATGAAAGGATTCTGCTCTATGGCATGCCCCTTTATAATGTGGTACTTTCTCAACATTAGGCCATATGCAAAATAAACAATTAACGAAGACATTGAATATCCAAAAGTTATTAAGACTGTCATCAATTTAATTCAACTTTCATACAAGTATAGCCGTCACTCATAGGTTAATACGGGAACCTGTTAACATTTGAATGCCCTTTTTGAGTAAGTATACATGAGATTAAGACATTGAGTGTGTGCGTGTGCGTGCTCACGTAAATTGTCCCTCTGCAAGTTTTGAGCAAAAGGTACTGTGATAATTATCCTACAATTGAATTGGTTTACTTTATATAACAGGGATACAACCTAAATACATGGAATGAAACGTGATACTGTATTCATAACAATTGAATTAAAGCTACATGTGTGACGCACATTGAATTACACCAATCTCAGGAACTCTAACAACTGTCTTTTTATTGAACAGAATAATGTAAAAATAACAAAAAAATTAAAAGAAACTGTCTCAAATGTCTACTCACAAGAGGCAAACACTTTCAGGTTTCTCTTGTCAAACATCTCCACACAGAACATTTCGTAATCATTCTTTGATTTAAAGAAGAAGCACAACGGTTCAATCTTATTCTGGCTTTCTTCCAGGTCCCTGCAGTCATCGGACCTCAGCTCTGTTGATGCTGCCTCCAGCTCTTCACCTTTCATCCCAATGATTATTGGGAGAGAAAAGCTGTCAGTGAAGGACTGCAACTGGCACCACGCTGCTGCCTCAATTGCCCCCTTAAGGAAAACATCATCTTCCTTGCAGAAGAAAGAAAAATGATGTGTCTGTACTTGACAAAAACACAATCATTTACATCCTACTCTCCCAAAACCACACAATGGTATGCTAACAAAGGCTACTACTACTGATGAGTTTTCAGTGATGAACAAAACTATTAAACTATAACCACTATAACAACTATAACCACTGGGGTGACTGGAGGGGCCACTGGGGTGACTGGAGGGGCCACTGGGGTGACTGGAGGGGCCACTGGGATGACTGGAGGGGCCACTGGGATGACTGGAGGGGCCACATGTCTCTCTGGAGGGGCCACTGGGGTGACTGGAGGGGCCACTGGGATGACTGGAGGGGCCACATGTCTCTCTGGAGGGGCCACTGGGGTGACTGGAGGGGCCACTGGGATGACTGGAGGGGCCACTGGGATGACTGGAGGGGCCACATGTCTCTCTGGAGGGGCCACTGGGGTGACTGGAGGGGCCACATGTCTCTCTGGAGGGGCCACTGGGGTGACTGGAGGGGCCACATGTCTCTCTGGAGGGGCCTGTGGGGTGTCGTGAGATTCCAGGTGCTTTAAGAGCTGTTTTCGGTTTATAATTGTAATTGCACAATTATAACAATGAAAGTGGCTAGTCTTCCTGCAACCTAAACCGCACTTTATGATCGTGAACTCTGAAAGAAGAAATATACAAGATATACAATACAATTAATAAAAACTGCTTTCATTACGGACATATTTTAGATTGTGTATTTAAAATGGTATCAAATATATATAATAATAATTTAAAAATTAAGAAAATGTACCTCTGTATTTAACCGAGGCATGGCATTTAATATGATGGTCGATCTCATATTTTGACCCTTTATATCTGCAGAAGGGGCAGTGATGAAGACCGCTGCTGTCCAGCTGTATTTCAGGGCTCTCGCCATCTACAATTACACTGACGTGTCTCTAAAAGTCAAAGAAAACCAGTATAAACATAAAAGCAGTTTTCTACAAAAAAAAACATTGCAGCGTTTCGGTTTTCTATTTTTCGGCTGCTTTGTATAAGATGGCTTGTGCATATACACAATGTAATTAGACTAAAATCATATTGATATTCGATTTCTGTGGACTCTTATGAACATTTCAAGACCCAACATGAAGTATCAACTCATTGCTAAGGATATCCACAACGACAATAAAGTAAGAATGCACCAAGGGAGGGGGAGGGGGAGGGTGAGGGGGGCTATTTTGACCTAAGACACTAGGATATATTTGATCTATATTCGCTAAACATATTTATTCCACCGAATGGTTGACATTGGTTGACATTCCTGAGATTCTCTCAACCTTATGATGCCGAAAATTGATCTAGCATGTTGGGGGGGAAGGGGTGATGTAACTAAAACTTAATGATGTAACTAAAAACACAATGGCAGGAATATTACTAAATATATTAAGCATTTTGACAGTCTCACTAACTTGCATGTTTCATGTGTCGAACAGCATCTTTCTTCTTTTCTTCATTTATATAGAAGTCGTTTCTGAGTTGACCCCGTTCGCCTGAACTCAATGTGGACTGAGTGCCCGCCCCTCAATGTGGACTAAGTGCACGCCCCTCAATGTGGGCTGAGTGCACGCCCCTCAATGTGGGCTCCGTCTGCGGGCTGCAGTCAGGGGCTTCTCTTTTAAATTGGCAACGCATCCCCTCCACTGAGCAGGCGCACAGAGAGCAGGCAGCATGTGAATGCCTTGTATCTGTGCCTCCGTTTAGACGGCCAGAGAAACACACTGTTATTGGTTCAGTTCAGTCCATATGCATGACAATGATGTAGGAGGCCAACAGCATTTTGCACAGAATGAACAGACAGTAGGCCTTCCCATACACAAGAATGACATAAGTCGTCATGGGAAAAATATGAATCTTTTTAGAAAGAAAAAGAAGAAAATCCAAATATTAAAGGAATTAAGGATGGAAGCAAGAAAAACAATATGTGTGATTGAAACAAAGAAAGATGATGGGCAAAAGGAGAAGGAAAGGAGGAAAGAAAGAAACAGTAAGAGCAAGGGAAGAGGAGTTGGGGCTGCGGAGGAGTGACAAGTAGATGGATTTGTAGCACTTTAGGTGAAAGAGACTGCAGGGCCAAATCTACAGTAAGGACGGGGATAACATCAATCTCATGGAGTACTCCCCTCCCCTCCCCTCTCCTCTCCTCCCCTCTTCTCCTCCACTTCCTCCCTCCTCTCTTCTCCTCCACTCTCCTCTTCTCCTCCCCGCCCTCCCCTCCCTTCCTCTCCCCTCCCCTTCCCTCCTCTTCTCTCCTCTCATCTCCTCTCCTTTCCTGTCCAATTCCCTCTTCTCCCCTCCCCACTCTTCTCCCCTCCTTTCCTCCCCTCCTCCCCTACCCTCCCCTCCTCTCCTCCCCGCTCCCCTCCTCGAGAACATGCTCTTCCTCCTGAGCTGTTAAAACATTACAGGACAAATAGGATCCCACTAATAGAGACAATGAGAAATAAGCTTAATGGTGCGTACTGGTGTAGCTGCAAGTGCTGTGTGTGTGTGTGTG
>NC_140292.1:7272947-7297947 GCF_964030765.1 Micromesistius poutassou | reverse complement strand
TTTTCCCCTGATAAGCGGCTCTAGCTCCTTACTTGATTGGAGATGTTGATGTCAATCTTGTTTTTGATGTGGTCCAGAGCCTTGTCCAGGTTCCCAGAACGAGCGGCGCGGAGGAAGCTGGTTGCCGCATCCGCCTGCGACAAGGAGTGAGGAGGTAGGAGTTAGGAAACAGGAATCTGAAGCGGGGGCGGGGGGGGGGGGGGGGGTGGGGGGGGGGATAAGGGACACTGGGAGGAAGGAAGAAGGAATATCGGGATTGGGAACACCGAAGTAGAAAAAAGGAGAAGAACCTCCGAAAGAAGGAAGGCAGAAGGACAGGAGAGTAAGTCACACACAAAGTTGCACGACAATGAAATCAATAGGACCCAGGGTGACATGAGCCATTCATCCCTTTAAACACGAAATAAACCTCAAGAGAAGGCACACGAAACAATAGAAGTCACACTGAAAACATATAGGATAAACAGATATATACATATACACCCCACCACGGCTAGGGACAGACCTTAGTTCCTTCTGTTCAAACACCATTTTACCACACCCACCCCCACCCCCCCACCCCCGCCCCCGCCCCCGCCCCCGCCCCCCTTTCCAGGCTGTCCTCCATCGTCTCCACCTCATCCTCCTCCTCATCCTCATGGTGTTGTTCCCGTTGAGCTCTGACTCTGACGTGAGGGCGGGGGGGGGGGGGGGGGGGTGGGGGTGGGGGGGACGCCTCAGCCACGGTGGTCTGGTCGTCTGCACGCTGAGCGCTCCGACCCGGCCCACACACACGCTGGCAGACGTTGGCTCACACACCTCCCCGTCTGTCCCATCTCCTCCCGGAGGTAGGCCTTCCAACGTGTGTGTGTGTGTGTACCTTTGTATGTGTGTGTGGGTGCTTTTCGTATATGTGTGTGGCGGTGCTTTCGTATGTGTGTGTGGCGGTGCTTTCGTATGTGTGTGTGGCAGTGCTTTCGTATGTGTGTGTGTGTGTGTGTGTGTGTGTGCTTTTGTATGTGTGTGTGGATGCTTTTCATATGTGTGCATGCGTTTGTGTCAGGCAGTTCAGTCATAGTTGTGTGGGTGTATGTGTGCATGTGAGTGTGAATGCGTGTGTGTGTGTGTGTGTGTGTGTGTTTGTGTGTGTGTGTAAGTGTGTGTGTGTGTCTGTGTGTGGGAGAGAGTGTGAATGCATATGTGTGTGTGTGTGTGTGTGAGATTGTGTGTGTGTGTGTGTGTGTGTGTGTGTGTGTGTGTGTGTGTGTGTGTGTGAATGCATGTGTGTATGTGTGAGTCTGAATGCATGTGTGTGTGTGTGTATGTGTGAGTGTGAATGCATGTGTGTATGTGTGAGTCTGAATGCATATTAGTGTGAATGCATGTGTGTGCGCGCGTGTGTGCGCGTGTGTGTGCGCGCTCGTGCGTGCGAGCGTGTGAACGCATGCGTTTGTGAGCGCGTGGGCGGGCGAATGTGTTTGATGCGCTAAGCCCATCATCTCCGTGCGTGGCCCTCCGTCAGCTCTACTGTAAGTGTGTGTGACCCGCCAGGGCCCCCCCCCCCCCGCCCCCCGAGGACACCAGGGGAGCGGGTGCGTAATGTACCCCTGACCCCGCCTGTCAGGGCCCCCGCATCATAGCGGCCCCTGCGCCGGCGCCCGCCCCCGCTGAGGTCGTTATGCTAAGCTAGCGCTGGCGTGGTCTGCCCTTATCATAATAAGGCTGGGTGGGGGGGGGGGGGGGGGCAGTGGGCTGTTTGTCTGCTGCTGTCTGCTCTCCAGGTACCAGAGGCGCCGGAGACTCCGGACAGCAACCGTATACACTGGAGGTTTTGAGCTTGTGTTGTCTTTGTTTTAAGCGTCATTTTACTAGTAGAGCTATTTTAACTTTTGGCGTTTTACTGTAAACAGGGTTGTTTTTATTTTTCTACTATATGCAAACATCCTTGTTGCAGTTGGTTTGTTTGTATGTTTGATTTGCTTGCTGTGTCGTCCTGTGTTTTCAAAATGAGTAATAATTGTAGAACGTATTGGGAACGGGCTCCCTTGTGATTCTGCACTTTAAATAATAACTGATTGATGGATTGAATGAGGTAAAGACGTCGGAATCAAAATACATGTTACCTAACTTGTATTTTTATGTATTTACTTATTTCAATGTATATCCCTATCTGTATTTGTTGGTTTTTGCCGTGCCAGATTGCCTGTACACGTGCAGCAACTCATTGAACGAGTCGAGGGACTTTTGAATGAAGGTCCATGAGGAATATAACATGGGAACAAGAAGAGGATGTTTTTGTTTCTGTTTGATGCCGTTTCTATATAAAATGCCTAGGCCCCTATGTTAGGATATATCTTTGTATTTTTGTATTTTTCTGGTCCCTTGCATCTAGTATCCCTCCTCTCCTCCTCCTGCTCTCCTCCACCCAGACCTCCTGGGCTTTGGTTCTGCCTCTCCTCGTCTGTACGTTCCCTTGATCTCCTGTTCTGTCAGCCCTCCAACATCGGACCTAAAGCCGGCTTTCTTCTTGTATTCCTCTGACACCTCTGTCTGAAACCCAACCAACCTCTCTCTCTCTCTCGCTCTCTCTCCGTCTCTCGCTCTCTCTCTCTCTCTCTCTCTCTCTTTTTCTCTCTCTTTATCTTTCTATGTCTCTCTCTCTTCTCATTTTATCTTTCTATGTCTCTCTCACTATCTTTATCTTCCTGTCTCTCTCTCTCTACAACTCTCTCATTGGGGCTTGATATGATGCACTTCAAAGGAGGCTGAGTGAACAATGACGCACTCATCGACACTTGAAGTCCTTAGAAGTAAACGTAGAGCAAGGACAGACACACAGAGCCCAGACAGACGCAATGACCATTGAGGGCTCCTGGTTTAAATGTTTGCCAGACAAATCCTGCTTTGCTCTTCAAGAAGCTCAATTGGCTGTCTGTCCGTTCATTCGACAACCATCGCCCACTTGAACTCATCGCTACTTACTGACTGTTTTAACTATCTCCTCGGCCGCTACCTGCTTCTCTCCTGCTTGTTTAAACTGCATCCTGTCTCTCTCGTTTCTAAGTGGCTAAGTGGTCGTCTGTGTGTCAGGACGATGTCTATAACTTCTTACCAGCTGGCGGTTTTCTGAAAATAACCGGGTGTGAGCAGTAAAAGAGCACTTTGTGTGTATATGTGTCTCACGTAAGTCTGTGTGTGAGTGTGTGAGTGTGTGTGTGTGTGTGTGTGTGTGTGTGTGTGTGTGTGTGTGTGTGTGTGTGTGTGTGTGCGTGTGCGCATGTCTATGTGTGTCAAACATCTTCCCAGGCGGTCCAGCAGCATGCATTCCCATGGATCCGTTTTTTCTTCTTTCTTCTCAACACGAGAAGACCTGCAGAACGTCTCGCCTGCAGACAGTAAAGTCATCCTATCCATGAGAGGACATAGTTACTCGCCAGCGGGCGATAAAATAACCCATTTACTCCAAGTACGCCCTTCTCCATTTCATGTTTTTTAACCCCCTATTTCCATTTCATGTTATATAACCTCCCTCTCCCCCTTACCCCCCTCCCAACCCCCCATTACCTCTACATCTCCCCTCCACTCTCTTCAGTAATCTCCTCAGAAAGCCTGCTTGCGTTGCGAGAGTCAGTGCGCCCGAATCGCCCTCATTCGCAACCACCGCTTTCAGTCTTTCAGCTCGGGCCGATAATCACGTTTACTACTAAGCTCTATCTCTTCCCCACACACACACACACACACACACACACCCTCCCGCCGCACTCTTTTTCGCCACTCCCTGCATCAAAGCCCTACCCTCACATTGTTGTTCACTGCTTCTCGTCTTTCCTCGGCCTGATGTTCCCGTTCTGTTGTATTCTGTCGTTCAATCGATAGCTCCCCGGGATTGACTATTTACTCTTTCCTTGAATTTTCATAGTGGCCTCAAATAGCCGTTGAGTTTGTGTTTTTCTGTTGCTGCCAATTATGCGCTTAGAGATCCCCGCCTCCGCCGACACGTTGGGTCGAAACAACACAAACGCACACTATTTTAGGTGATTCGGGTGTCTTGTAAAGCACTATGTAAATGTAAGCAATTTTTATTTGTCTTATCATTATTAATATATTATATCACATGCTCTCCATTTGGACATTTACCTAAAGAACAATGGGGAACTGTTGGGGAAACTTCATTGGCTGTGGCCTTGATGAGAAGCAGATTGAAGGCATGTAAGCAGACCCTTATCTTCTAACCTAAACCCTGACCCTCCAGTGAAGATGGCTTGCATCACGTTAAATGGAACCATCAGTGGTATAGTAGACAGGGCTCTGGGGACATTTCCACTAACTTCCCAGTCTACATTTACAGAAGGTATGTGTGACTTATAACGTGACCAGACACTTTAAACATTGGCCCTTGAACCCTACCTCGACAATTCAAATCAACACATCCCATCTTAAATGTCAGGGCCATAAACGATACAGCGAATACATCAAACAGATAAATGTCATCCATTACGCACAAAAATACACACAAATGACACAACCACACCACACCACACCACACATAAAGACCACAGGGAAATCCAACCGCTGACACAATCCAAAACACAAGAGAAAAGAGCGTTGTGGAGGCGACATCACTGGGACATTTAGCACCACCACACAGGGCAGGAGAGAGTGGCCGGACAGGGTCACAACACTGTAACACACACACACACACACACACACACACACTAAGAAACACACACACACACACACACACACACACACACACACACACACACACACACACACACACAGAGCCAGGGAAGCCACCACCACAAGAAGGAAGTCAGGGTCACAAGGTGGTCACCATCACGATCACACTCAAACCAAAAGCCCCCCGAAAGCCTCATCAGGACGTTTTGATTCGGTACGACGATTACGTAGTCGTGGGGTTATTTGAACCCACCGACGCCGCGTTGGCCCGGAAACCATTGCTTGGAGATGAATTCCAAGAAATGGTTTCGACTTTTACCGTTTTTAATTTTTTTTAATTTTTACTCTATGCCTCGCCCCTCCCTCCCCCCCGCCACCCCTAAATAAAAGCTGATGATCACCTAAAATCACAATTTCATTAAAAGCTTGGCACCACACTCAATTCACTTACAGGAAGGGAGAGAAAGCGAACACACACAGAAGAAGAAGAAGAAGAAGAAGAAGAAGCAGCAGTTGAAGAAGAAGGTAAACAGCAACAGGGGGGCGGGGCTTGGCGGGCAGGGGGAGCGGTGGGGGGGGGGGGGGGAGGTAAACCACAGCACAGAGTGTGTATCACGTTCACTCGGGACGTGGGAAGACTCCTCAGAGCACAGAGCACTACTGACCTGATGGGCATGCCAGCGTTGGACCACATGAGCCTAGAAGACAACACGCACACCAGCAACACAGCGAGACATAAGGCCAGTTAATGGGAGTCGACGTGGACTGGACACACACACACACACACACACACACACACACACACACACACACACAAACACACACGGAAGGCCTGGTAATGACATAATGGTAATGCAGATACACTTTGATAAGGTTGATACATAATGACAAGCACCGGCCATGGTCATGTTGGACGTAGGGGTGTGTGTGCTTGTGTGTGTGTGCTTGTGTGTGTGTGTGTGTGTGTGTGTGTGTGTGTGTGTGTGTGTGTGTGTTATGAAGTCTGAAGACATGAAGACACTGGAGAACACACAGTATATAAGGAACAAACATGGGCAGGTTGTGATTTAAACACACAACAAACACTGTTCAGCCTGTATTGAGGAATGTGAACAAGGACAGACAGACGACAGACTTGTATACATTCTTAGCATGTCACGATAGCATGTTGCCTCTGAAACAAAGAGCATGTGATGCGCAGCGAGTCCTTTGCAAGGTAACATAGATGATGACAAGAAATGCGCAGCGATAGAGAGATTGAAAGAGTCACCGTAGGGTGGCGTCAAACATACACATAAACAAACAAACAACGCACACGCGATCATTTAAATCAAAGCATTAGGAATGCTTCCACAATGAACCAACATACACATTCACATGTGCAAGTGCGCACGGATAATCGTGGGAAAAATTAACAAACCCGTAATCAAGCAGGTCAAACCGAGCCAGCGCAGTTGTTTCTACGATCAACAGAGCATAACGACAAACAAACTGAGGTGACGAGGTTTCTGAAATGATAAACGGGGACATTTGTAATTTAGGCGGTCCATATATCAAGCGAATACCACCCAAGGGACATATTTACATTTTGCCTATTACCATGGTCGTTGGCAGTCGAAGGTCGGGACAAAAGGTTTATGATGTGTTTTGTCTTTGGCAAACCAGCCAAAGCAGGCTCCTCGAACGGGAATCATAGTATATTGTATTGAAATACTATTGTTTATGATCCGGTATAAAGACGATAAATAGACCACGTAGCAAGGTCACGCCACAGCGTGAGACAAAGAGACTAATCACAACCATCTAGAGATTCATATCCATGAGCCAGCTAGGACCTTTGTAGTTTCAAAATCGATTTGTGTGATTTCCTAAAGCCTACGGGTGACATTCCCGTTGACAGCTCCATCCAGGGACAGGCTGTCAGAAACGGGGACGGTCCCGGGAACATGGGAACGTCTTGTCACCCCTAAAAGAGACTCAATCCCCAAAAGAAAATGTCTTAGAATAACTTAGATCTTCTGTCTGTTTGGGGCAGATGATAGTCACGGACAGAACAGTTCAATGTCATTATTCTAGTGACAGGGCATAGCAACGTGTGATCTCTGCTAACCTCATTCAGTGAGCAGAGAAGCTCTGTAGCCAGCAACAGGCCCGCTGCAATTCAAACACGAAAGCCACTGCACGTCCTTAGACACAGAACACGAAGACGATGTGTTTACAGAGCGATGAAGGGACATAAAAACGGTGGAAGATTGCGATGGTGTGATGAATAGTATATGAGCACACAGAACTATGCTCTCGCAATGGTCCCAACACTGCCTCAGATTCAGGGTAACAGGGTGTTTGTCTTCTTTTAATTAAGAGGTGAACCTTTGATTGAACTCTGTAAGCCACTGATGAGTTTAAGAGAACGATGCCTGAGTATTAGTTTACTTATTAGAGACTCAAAGAGACTAATTGAAATGAAAAAAAGGGATTCCCTTTTTCATAATTTTGTTGATAACTAAATATCATAATTTCCCACAATGTCATAATACCACAGCCCAACGTACTGTGTTAAATGGGTTTTAATTATCTGAAATATTCATTTCATAATTTTCATCCTGAAGCGATAAGCAGCAAATGTTTGCAATTTTCTTAACTCTACAAATGACTTGACTCGACTGATTGAGTTGATGTGACCCTTTCACTTCAAAGTCACACACACACACACACACACACACACACACACACACACACACACACACACACACACACACACACACACACACACACACACACACACACACACACACACACACTACAACCCGATGACTAGCAAACAAGCAAAGGCACACCAACAATAGCATTACATTATGTCACAGTGGCTGCGACAATCCTGTAGTTCATCTAAGGGTCGACGGAAAATGGCGATTTCACACTCATAATATACAGCCGATAAATATTTCAGAACCTCTGTGGGTAGTTCATCTCCATATTACACATTTTGAGAGAGCTAGTAACGATTTCATATGAATGAGCTTTGCCCAGCTTTGCGCGGGGGGGACATTCATTCCCTGCCTTTAATTGGCTGGATATCAATCGTTTCCTCTGCAGGTCGCGGAAAAACTGTCCGCCAAGCAATGGCGGCAATCGATGCTTCGCAACGGTTGTGTGTAAAACCACGGGTGATGTCACCGACACTACGTCCATATTCCTGACCGTCTGGGTGTGGACTCTGTGTGTTTTTCTCTACCTGGGCGGCGGGTGGGGGAGGAGGAGGAGGAGGCTCCAAGGCCACGACTAGCAGGCCACAGCCGCAGTCTCCACATCCCTCAGACGGAGGACTCAATAACAACACGAGTCGCCACAGCTAGACCTGATCAAATATTGATGGATTGTGTGCGGGCGTGTGTGTGTGTGTGTGTGTGTGTGTGTTTGCGTGTGGGCGTGCGTGTGAGTGAGTGAGTGTGTGTCTCCAGGTTTTAACAGGAGGCAGCAGTTAAAGGCAGACATCTACAGGGGCCGTGGACAAAACGATGCCGTCAACACAACGGGGTTGGATTCTTTGTCGTGATTGAATGCAGTATGTGAAGGCGCTTCACAATAAGGGTGTGTTTATTAAACATGAATTAAGATTAGTGCAGTAATAAGCATTATTATATATGTGACATGCTGGCTCTATTGCATGAAACATGAAATGGGAGAGACCACGCCGTTTTACAATAATAGAGAATTGATTAAAGTAATAAGATAATTTTAACAGAATTCAATTGGATAAAGATAAAGAAGTGTGGTGTAAGTCAGTTAAATGTAAGTAACCAAAAGTGTCTATGCAAAGTCAGTCTATGTGTAACAAAACGAAGGACAAAGAAAGCCAACACGCCGGGAGGAGGGAGCAGCCTCGACTGTTGTAAATGCAGGGCTTTTATCCTGCTGCCAATCAGGCACACCTGAACTGCATCACCTATTAAAGGGAGAGAGAGAGAGGACAGGCAAACCAAACAGCAAGGGTGGAGTCAAAGCAAGGGTGGAGTCAAAGACTCACCAGGGTCATCACATCCCCCCCCCTTAAGACAGAGCTTACTACTGCATTAACTAATGTTAATAAAGGATTAATTCATGAACCGTTATTGCACAGTGTAACCCAGTTTGTTTCTCTTTGGGAAGGACAAACCAAAAATCTTGTTTGAATTTAGGGAACATTTTTTGGTATTTCCGCTTTTGGCCTCACTGTGCGCTCCTCTAAAAGTGTGCACATCTGAAGCTTGTTTCGCAGTGCGTTGCCTTGAAGTGCCCTCAATGAAAAAGTCATGAGAGCCATCACGATGAGGCTCTTCCTGTTGTCTTGCTCTTCCTAAAACAGAGCAGATGAAATATTTATAGTTTCTGTCAGGCCACTGCGTCTGCAATCCATTACAATCAAAGCTCAAAGCTTTGCGCTCCCTTATTTTTATCCCTGGCTGCCTCACCATCTACAACACACACACACACACACACACACACACAAACACACACACACGCGCACACACACCCAAATACTGCAGACAACAATTCACACACGCACCGCATACATATGAGGCTACTTCATTGCATCTGCGTTCATAGCATGTGCAACCAACATATCCATATCACCGGTATAGCTGAAACGCTTCACAGACTAGACGAGTTGACCTTGCATGATCTTGGGACAAAACTAACATGGATAACACAGACGCTATTAACCTGGCATATGCACACACACGCCATGATCGTACACATAGACACGTAGATGAACAAGTATTTCATTTGAATGCACTTTTTCATTGTCTGTCGGAGGCAGACCAGAGCCTCTAAACATGACCAACGCCCAGCGCCCGTCAGAAGGCGTGCGCCCGTGCATTGCGGCAGAACGTTATTTACTGTGCTACGGGGCAACAGCTTTCACCGTGGTTTAATGATGAAGGCTTTAATACCTCTCTTCTCTAGCCCTAGTCATTGGGTCATTTCTGCTTTCACTGAACTGTGCACTGAGAGCTGATGAATCAGACGGAGAGGAAGGAATCATCACGAGATGAACTCCTCGTGATTTCACAATTGTGTTTCACACATCCGTCAGCTGCGCCCGAAATCACACACACGAGTGCCTGCGATTGGTCATTTAGTTTTCTTCTTCCTATTTCTCTCCCTCCACTCTCTCTCTCTCTCTCTGTCCCTCTCTCCCCATCTCTCTTCCTCTACCTCCCTCTCTCTTCAATATTCATGAGCACTGCAGAAGGACAAGCAGAGCAGAGCATGCTGGGTAACGGCTGGCCCTCACAGCCTGATTGTGACATCATCACTCGGAGCTTAGAGATTCCATGCTGCACTCTCTCTCTCCCTCTCCCTCTCTCTCTCTCTCCCTCTCCCTCTCTCTCTCTCTCCCTCTCGCTCTCTGTCTCTCTCTCTCTCTCTCTCTCTATCTTTCTCACTTGCTCATGTTCTCTCTCGCTCATGTTCTCTCTCGCTCATGTTCTCTCTCTCTCCTTCCCTCTCTCTCTCTCTCTCTCTCACGTTCTCTCTGTCTCTCTCTCTCTCTCGCTCATGTCTCTCTCTCTCTCTCTCTCTCTCTCTCTCTCTCTCTCTCGCTCACGTTCTCTCTCTCTCTCTCTCTCTCTCTCTCTCTCTCTTGACAGCAACAGATGGAAGCCTCTGCATCAGAGGATGGACCATGTTTTATTAGGGATTTATAGGGAGGGATGGCTCTGTTTCAGCATTGCACACACACACACACACACACCTGTGTGTGTGCACTGCAGAGATGCCGTGACAAGGGGAAGAAGAGGATGAGTGTAGCTCTGTTGATGTAATATCTTTGTCCAGGGCAGAACATTGTGCTGCTAAGGATTCTGGGGGAAGCCCGCATAATCCCTCCCTAGCGTGCGACCATGGTGGAAGGTGCATACAAAACTTGTCTATATGCTTGTTGATCAGAGCACTGTGTGTGTGTGTGTGTGTGTGTGTGTGTGTGTGTGTGTGTTATGCGGGAAGCGTCTCTACCAGCTCCCATGGGGCCTATATAAAGCATCAGTAGGACTGGGTGGAGCCTACCAGGAGGAGGAGGGGCATGGTCAGAGGTGTATTAATAGATGGGAATGACAGGAAGGATCTAATAGGGAAAGGGACAGAGAGATGGAGAGAGAGAGAGAGAGAGAGAGAGAGAGAGAGAGAGAGAGAGAGAGAGAGAGAGAGACACACACACACACACACACACACACACACACACACACACACACACACACACACACGCACACACACATGCAGACACACACTTTTGCAAAACTTAATTAAAATGCAGTCCCATTTAGTAAATTGACGCAATCGAGAAGATAGATGCTAAATGACTAAATGTGCATGTACAAATATGCAAATGAGCCCTTGAGTGCTTAAGACCCATCGGTTGATTATCTGCCCACAAGGACGGCATACTAACGACCGGCAGAAAGGCATACGATTATGGCTTTGGCAACCGGGAAGATGTCGAACGCAATGTTTCGACGCAGGACCAGCCAATCTGGCAACACGATGATGAACTGCAAATGGTCGTCGGCGACAAAACAAAATCAAGCAAATCCAGTCGGCAGATGACAAGACAATGCACACCAACAACATATGGTGAAGCCGTCCCGTCGTCCAGATCGACTCTCGGTTTAAGAGCCGCTCTTGCGTCGTGCAGCGAGACCCGCTCCAGCTGAGACTGAACCAACACGACGTGACCACCGGCAGCCACCGGCGGCCCTCCGTCAGCGCGCGCTCGGACAGAAGCTGAGTGCACTTCTGCGCGACAACGCGTGCCTAAATCACAGCGAGCGCACCCACTTATTGAACGGCTGTTTGTATCGATGGCAGTTTTAGCGTAGCCGCTAACGAGGTATTGGCGGAGGTATTTATTGACACGTGGGTGACCCAGCATCTCTGGGGATGATGTCATCCCGTAGCCCTACCGCTGCTGGTATTGAGCCAGACCTCCGATGATGGTGGTGGTGGTGGTGGTGGTGGTGGTGGTGGTGCTGGTGGGGGTGGACCTACGCTCTCACACCTGCTGCTGGGAGTCTAAGCGTGTGTGACACTTGAACAGCATCAAAGTGTCCTACAAGTGTGTGCATCGTGTGGTGCGCGTGTGTGTGTGTGTGTGTGTGTGTGTGTACCCGTTTGGGTGCGTATCAGTGTGTGTGCATGTGTGTGTGCGTGGGTATGCTAGTGTGTGTGTGTGTGTGTGTGTGTGCATGCATGTGTGTCTGTCTATGTGTGTGTGTCTGTGTGTGTGTATGCTTGTGTGTGTGTGTGTGTGTGTGTTGTGTGTGTGTGTGTGTGTGTAAATGCACACGTGTGTTTGCTAGTGTGTGTGCATGCATGTGCGTGTGTGTGTGTGTGTGTGTGTGTGTGTGTGTGTGTGTGTGTGCGAGGGACAGCAGGAGAATCACTAATCAGACCACGGGAGTCAGCCATGCTGCTGTGCATGCTAGGGAGGAGAACAGCGAGGCTGATGGGAGGATGAAAGGGAGGAGCAGGTGATCACATGATCACATGAGGGGAGACATAAGGGAGACATCCACCTGCCCATATAAGGAGTCCCTTTGGTGACGCTGCGGCTACAGGTCGATATAAGCTGAGGTCGGACTGTAGTTCTGTTGCTACTCTTGCTGCCATAACGACCACAACTTGTAGGAAGGAGAAAGAGCAGGAAGGAGGAGGAGAAGGGAGGAGAAGAAAGGAGCCACAGAAGGACGGAGGAGAGAGAAGGAAGGAGGGTGGGAAGGAAAGAGGAGGAAAGATAGGGAGAAAAAGGGACAATGAGGACAGAAGGCAGAGCTAGGGAGGAGGAATTAGGAGGAGGAGGAAGGAAATACAAACATAGCAGTAATAGAGTGGAATAACAATTGAATGCTTATCTACTAAATCCCCCCCCCCCCCCCCCCACCCCCCCCCCCGCCCCCTAGTGCAGGACACGAGTACAGCCTGTTACCCTTGGCCACAGACTGTTAGCTTGCGCCCTCCCCCCCAGCGCCATAAGTGCACCTCCTCATGATTCAGAGCTCCCTCTACCCCACCAGGAGCCGTTTATCAGCGGGAGCAGTCTGCCTCCGGTCAGAGAGCACCGTGGCTGAGGCGGCGGGTTTCAGGGATTAACGTTTTCACCGTTGATCTTAAACCCTGGAGAGGGTGATGGTTTATTTCGGCTTTTTCTTCCCTTGCTGCAAAGCAACCAACTCTGCTTTGCATTTGCAGGGAAGTGAGTCAGGGGGATGTTCAATAGGAGGAGGTTGATGATGAGAGAGCAAGAGAGAGAAAGACAAAGAGAGAGAGAGAGAGAGAGAGAGAGAGAGAGAGAGAGCGAGAGAGAGAGAGAGAGAAACCGACTTGCATAGCCCAATACAAACTGATATGCGCAAAACAATGTCCCTCCTGAGGTAATTCAACAGCCATACTCATCACCATTTCCACCAGTAATCTTTATGCAAGTGATGCATGTGCCACACACTTCTCATGAGTGGATTAATGAGTTTCATTCTACAAGTCATCAGGGAAAACCTTTTTAACATTCCATTTGAGTTCAACATCAATGGTCACAATGCTGTAGTTTGCAGCAATAGACCCTTTTTCACAGAGGTGTAATCTTAGGACGAGCCCACGTATTGCTCATCAAACAGATTAGAGGTCTGCTCCTTTGATGTACCAGGGTACATCAGGGTTAAGCAGACTAAACCAGTGAAGTTAAGTCTTCTACCAGGCTCCTGGCTGGAACATCAAAGAGACGACCCATGTAACGTGCGGCTTCCGATCGCCGCCTCATTATTGGGCATTGCGCTGCACTGCGTAACTCCACCCCTCACACTTGGTTACCCCTGGTTACCGGCCCAGGCGCTTGCACGGTCTCCCCCCAGAAGTTCGGCAATAGCAGAGTCAAACTTCGGGATCCAATGTTTCATTAACACAGAATGATGCATGTTCTGTGCTGTGAATCGCATGCAACGTTTGCATCATTGGAGATTCACTTGAAACACAGGCACTCACTGTGTTTCTCATTTGGGGATATGACTCACAGTGGGCTGCTTTTAAAAGTTCCACTTTTCAAATCAATGACACAGCAAACCTGCCAACATGACGGGCTGCTTCAGAATAGTCTAGAATTATCCGCGGCTAGGTCATCGCATCGACAGCAATATCCGCTATGTGATGACTTGAGGATACGTGTCTGTGTCCATTCATCAGTTCGAGTGTACGTGTGCATGTGTGTGTATGTGCGTGTGTGTCTGTGTTTCTTTGTGCGTGTGTGCATGTAGGCACGTGTTTGTGTCTGTGTTTGTTTGTGCGTGTGTGCGTGTAGGCACGTGTTTGTGTATGGGTTTGTTTGTGTGTGTGTGTGTGTGTGCATGGACGTGTCTGTGGGTGTGTGTGTGTGTGTGTGTGTGTGTGTGTGTCTATGTAGGCAAATTCATATATATGCATGCGTGTGTGTGCGTGCGCGTGTGTTCTCCATGTTCTTGGTCTAACCTTGCTTCCCCCCTAAGGAGCCAGAACTGCCAAACAAGCAAAACATACATGTCACTCTCTCACAGTGCTGCGTCAGCCCCACCCACACTCCCCTGAACCCCGGAGCTATAGGCTGGAGCGGGGAGTCGGAGGATCGGCGCTAACCAGACGTGTGGACTCAAGCAGTGGAACGCATAAATACGGATGGATGCAACTTTGAGCGTTAGGAAGGGTTCTGGTTATTTCCATCTTAGTCAAAGTTTGCTTTCTTTGACAATAGAGGAAAAAATCATCTCCTGTTACGCTCAGCATGATGAAAAAAGTTCTAACTGTTGCAGCCTAGAGTGCTATGTAAGGGATAATCATGGTCATTATCCCAAAATAAAAACCACGAAAATTACTAAAAATGACTATGGTTATAATATGATAATGACCGGCTTGGTGTAGATTATCCCACTTATTACAAGACAACTTACTAATTGATTTATTGATTTAAAATGTATCTTATTTTAGACAAAGAAAGCCTGTTCAAATCTACAGTTGGAACTGCTTCCATAGCAACAGTATGTTGCTCGTAGCAGCGGTCTGCTGCACAGAAATAACAGACCGTAGAATGCCGTAATTGACCAATCCGAATCAAGTATTCAACAAAGCTGTGTAATACATTTGGGGGTGAATGAATACACTATAATAACCTGAACCCCTTGTCCCCATCTCAATGACCATGGCCTGCAGCATCGATTTACTGTGCAGTGCAGCCACTACTGTCTCCAATTAGCTGTGGTGGATGAAGAACTCATTTCCCTGTAGTTAGACGGATTTACAAACACACACATGCACACCGCCGCACACACACACACACACACACACACACACACACACACACACACACACACACACACACACACACACACACACACATGCCCACACACGGACACGCACACACACACACACACACAGACACACACATTACATCAATTGTTGTCATGGGGAGGGAGGATTAAAGATGGATGGATACGAGAGGAGGGAGCAAGAGGAGGAGGGGGAGAGGTGGGGGGAGAAGGAGGAGGGTAACCGTGTCAGTTAATGAGGCAGACACGCACACACTCACACACACACAGACGTGTTAACTTTCAACAAACCCAAAGACCCTACAAGTTAACATACACACTACACCCTGTGTTAACGCACACTAACACACACCCTACAAGTTAACACACACACTAACACATCACCAGTAAATGCCATTGGTCACCAAGAGCGCAATAAAACATGGTCAACACACACACACACACACAGTCCCAACCAATTTACATAGACACACACACACACACACACACACAACCCTCACCAGTTAATACCATTGTCTCAATGACACATGGTCAACACACACACACACACACACACACACACAATGTGCACATAATACATATGACACATATGACACATTAATAAATGAATTAGATAGATGATGTCGTGATAATGATTTGTCCTAATTGCAAATACAGATTGGGTTCAGATATCACAACCTCATCATAAGCGCCTATAGGGTTCGGTATCTGCTCTGTGGGCCCGATGCTGCTACTGGGATCAGACCACAGCAGACACACAAGAAGCAGAAGAATGGCAGAACGATCAGGATGACAAGAGATAGGAGGAATGAGAGGCAGAGAAGATGGAGACATAGGCCTGGGACGAATCCAAGGGGCCTCAGCGAGAAAAGGGTCTCATGGCGGGGGGGAACAAAGCGTTTGCTCCCCTCCACTTCCATATCCTACACCTTAAAATGGAGTCAGCCATGAAGTATTCATGAGAGCATTTTCCAAGTCACCGCTCCGACGCTGCGTGGACGTCGGGGGAGCGCGGGGGGGGGGGGAGCTGCATGGTGACAGGTTGTTTATGGTCAACCGAGGCCGGGGTGGGGGGGGGGCACAGAATGTACGCACCCTAGGTCTAGGGGTGGTCGCCATCTGTTACCCCGGTGTTTTGTTCTGCAGTGACACACTTCGCGCAGCCCCCCTCCCCTCCGCGACCCCCTCCCCCGGCAGACAGGGACACGGATACCGGGTGGGGAGGTGATGGAGACGGGAGAGGAGGAGAGAGGAGAGGAGGAGAGGAGGAGAGAGGAGAGGAGAGGGGGAGGAGGAGAGGGGAGGAGGAGATATGAGAGGATGAGAGAGGAGAGGATATAGGAGATGGGAGAGGGGAGGAGGAGACCGGAGAGGAGGAGACCGGAGAGGAGGAGACGGGAGAGGAGGAGACGGGAGAGGAGGAGACAGGAGAGGAGGAGAGAGGAGAGGAGGAGATAGGAGAGGAGGAGACGGGAGAGGAGGAAAGGGGAGAGGAGGAGATAGGAGAGGAGGAGACGGGAGAGGAGGAGAGGAGAGAGGAGGAGACGGGAGAGGAGGAAAGGGGAGAGGAGGATGCGATGGCCGCTGCCGCCGCTGCTGCTGAAGATTCGCGAGGCGACGGGCGCTAATTTTAGGTTAGCTGCTAATTTAGATCTCAGCTCGCACCGTCTCCCTCGTCATGCCACTTATCGTCATCCGCTCCACTGTAACCGAGTTCAGCAGGGAACACACACACACACACACACACACACACACACACACACACACGCACACACACCAGGCCAGTTCACCAGGGTCATGTGTTTATTGATTAGGTGTTTGTTTGGCAGCAGGTAGAGGTGGAGGCGTTAAAAAAAGGAGGGATTGCCATGCGAATAAAATGGTTCAGTGTTTTGAGATAGTGCTACGGCTGGATGATTTTTATGTGCATGTGTGTATGTGCGTGTGTCTGTGTATGGGCATGTGTGTGGTATGTGCATGTGCATGTGTGTATGTGCATGTGTGGTATGTGCATGTGCATGTGTGTGCTACATGCATATGCATGTGTGTGGTATGTGTATGTGCATGTGCATGTGCATGTGTGTATGTGCATGTGTGTGTGTGGTAGGTGCATGAGTGTGTTATGTGTATGTGTGTGGTATGTGCATGTGTGTATGTGGCACGTGTGTGTTATGCTCATCAGTGTGTCGTAAGTAGAGGTGATTCCATAAAATGGACACGACTACTTCCCCTCCTTAATGTCGATACATCATTTTGACAAGCACATCAACGCACACACACACACACACACACACACACACACACACACACACACACACACACACACACACACACACACACACACACACATCATTCACATATAACCCTACAAGATAAATATATTCATAATGTATTAACACACCTCTGAATCCGAGGAACATCAGAACTGGGAGAAGAACACGAACACACAACTCTAATGATCCCAAAAGGAGCTCCACAAGAGGACAGATCAAACATGGTACCCCTGGGGGGTACATACATGAGACGGGTTGGGGGTGGGGGGTGTTGGGGGGGGGGATGGGGTGCCCAAGGGCAGTTGTTCTTGAGTGTATTTAGCAGGCGTCGGCACGTCACATGATCCACCCGGTGGAAGCTCCGTCTCCGTTACGTAACGATCAAACACCGAGCACTGTGTGTGCGTTTCCCTTCTCCCCGTTCTTCCCCTCTCTCTCTCCCCTCTCTCTCCGCCCACCCTCCCCTAGTGCCGAGCCAACAGCTCCTCATCTTGTGACAATGTCTCCACCCTGCAGACGGAGACACACCGTGGAGACTCTCTGTTGGATCGGGCAGCCCCTGGGAGGTTAATTGCGGTCTATGGACTGTTATCTGGTGAAGAAAGTCCGTAGATTGATAACAACGTCTATGGTTCACTGTATGAATGTTTGATTGTGCTTGAAGCTTGTTGATGACGATATTTATCTAATAGTGTTCAACAGTGTGTAAAGTTCCTTTTCCCATATTTTTTTGTCTTGACCAATCCACTTTTTTCCTTTAACTAATATAATCCTCTCATTAAGTATCATTGTTAATATTGTAGTGGCTTAGGAGCTATTATAATCATACTGTTATCATTAGACGTCATTATAACTGTTGTATTGTATTGTACTGCTGCTGTTGTATTGTATTGTATTGAACTGTTGTATTGTATTATACTGCTGTATTGGAATAGAAGCTTGTATGATCATCATTTTGCACCATTATTAATATGGTAGTGACCAAGGCATTTCCAAGGGAAGAATAGGATGTGTTTGTCTATTTCTGTCCGTCTAAAAGGGGAACCGTCACAATGGGACTGTTTCAACGCTTGTTGTGAACGACGTCTGCAGCATTAACTCAATTTCTGCGAAAAGGAAATTGGAAAGCTTTGACAGTTTAAGTCCTTGGTCCAGGATTGATGTAATTGGTCCAAATTGGAAACATCAATTGCATTGAACTTTTGCGATTTCTCCCCAGAAACGGTGTGGATAACACAGACCCTGTTTTTCCCCCCCAACACGTGTATGAAGCCAGTCTTCTCACTTTGCATGTGACCTTCCCCCTGAACTATTTACAGTCCCCGGGCCAACAATCGACTCCGGAACCATCCGTCTCAGCACGGAGATGGACGTTCTGTCCCTTTCCTGCCGCAGAATGTGAGTCGGCGGTCTTGACCCCTGGGCGTCCCCAACCCTCCCGTACTTTATGTCTGTCCCGGGCCCCATCGTCATCCCGCCACCATACCTCATCCCCCGCTCGCGCTCCGTGTCACAAAGTAATCTCCGCGGTAACACCGATTCCTCACACCACCCGGACCCCCCTGTCGTCGACGTTAGAAAAAATGGCGATCGATCTCGGGAGGATGGTACAGCAGGCTCTCGCGCCCTTGATTGGTTGGCGCGATGAAGACAACCCCGATATATGATCTCAACAGTGGGGAGAGACCGGAGGATTGGCTGAGATTAGGGAGGACACCTCTTTGCTGATCCGCTGATTGGCTGAAGGTGAACTTGGTTCTGTGCCAAAGGGATCAGTATGTTGTGGGCTTATCCAGCGACAGCTAATTACTTATAGATTCATCATGATTAGGAAAACTAGCTGATATCCTATTTGAAAAATAATATTAGTAGTCAGTCGTTAATGTGACTTCCAGTGTGGGGTATTTGTTCTCTCCATCTGGTCTCTACTGGCAGACCATGCTAATATAGACCCTCTTCTTTAGCCCAGTGATATAATTAGCTTTGGCAGTGTTTCTGAAGTATGGAGTGTGTCGCTCTATCTGTCTGTGAGTTATCACTGTCAACGCGCCGCAAGCATATAACATCTTCATCCGTAACTTTTTAATGAGTCTTGTTCATCAGTTGTATTGACCATTACCATGGAAATCCATTTGAAATTGCTCAGCGGGTCACTCTGGGAACGAGCGATATACTCACTCCCCGATTCCCCTTGATCCAAACATTAACCGATCACATCATATCTGATATGGGCGGGCCAAAAGCGTTGCTGTTTTATCGACGGCAAGAGTCGGTATCTATTATAATCTATTGGTTAGCTCCGCTGGTCTGGACACAGCACCCCTTGTATTCTTCTGATTGGTCGTAGTGTTATTCAATTGCGTGCAGTGATATTTTCAAATGCACACTTGGTGCCGCCCCTCGAGTTGTGCCATTTTCATTACTCGTTGCCAGACCCTACAGCTTTCTAGATGTGGGTCTGGAAATCCAGGCTAATTGACCATTAGAAGAGGGAGGCATCAATGTAGGGAACGGTGAGGCGTTGTAATCCATCTATCTAATCCATCTATTGCTTTGGCTAAAGCATATTTTACCACCAGGAGTCATGTTGATGAGTTGGTGTGAACCAGTGTGTGAATCAGATCCCTCCCCCTTTGTGACATCACAATGTGGACTTGAACATGGTCTGGAATGAGTTGATTGTTGGCCTGTAATGACGGGTAAGCCCGAGTTGAGTGGACACTCCCACTTGTGATGTCACAAAGGGATCGATTCCCTGACGGCGTCGTCATCAGAGCAACACATCGACATGAGGTCTGGTAGGAAAATGGGGGGCTTTTAAAGTCAGCCTGGGGACTAGCATCGAACACACATGACTACATACACATACACGTAGTGCAGCACTCTCCAACCTATGTTTTATTCATATATACATTCACTAATATCCATAACATCAGTTTATCGTGTCCAGGATGGTCACCTTAGTTCACAACACTGCCCGTTTCCTCGGCCAACCTTTAGCGGTGCTTGTAATGTGGGTCAAGGAGGCGAGCTTCAGTAATGACCCGTAGCAGTCCTCTGCTGCTGAAGCCAGCGCTTATGTGCTCCAGCTTTTCAGGTGGAGACAACCACCTCTCGGTTTACACATCCTCCCAAGAGAGAGCTACGACCGAATTAGCGCCGTAGCCGTGTGATGGAGAAGCAGCTTTAGCTTGCAAAGGATGGTTTCATCCAAACGTATAATCCTGATATTTTAATAGTAATCCGGATGTTTGCGTGTTTGATTATACAATATTATTATTATGATTCATATACATTTTTAGGTCCGTTTTTTCATGATAATAAACAGAACAGTCTGTCAAAAATAGCCCGGGGGCCTGGATACTATTATTATAGACAATAGATGAAGTACCTCAATGAGTATCTCGCTGTCCCTTTGATTTGTAAATGATCCAGACAGCCTGTTGCTCATCGGTCATGGAGACGAGGGATCCATCGCGGCTTAGCACAACACGACACTCTGCTGTTGATGGGGGAATTCAAATTGATCCAATCTGTGGGTTAACCCCCGCCCAGCAGCTTGACCTTTATGTCATATTTCATACTGGAGGGGGTGGGGTGGGGAGGTGGGGGGGGGGGGGGTTCATGTCACGACAGTGCGCCACCCGCCATCTTTCAACGCTGCCATGAAAGACTGAGACGCTGATGTAGAAAAACTACATTAACGCATTCTGTGTGTGCGTGACATAAAACATAACGCAAGGGTGTGGAGGCAACTTCCACGTGAACAGAGAGGGAGCGAGCCCTATAGGTAGAGAGAGAGAGAGAGAGAGAGAGAGAGAGAGAGAGAGAGAGAGAGAGAGAGAGAGAGGAGAGAGAGAGAGAGGAAGAGAGAGAGCAAAAGAGAGTGCAGGAGAGAAACAGAGAAGGAGAAAGAAAGAGGAGAAGAGAGAGAAAGGGGAGAGAGACAGAGAGGGAGAGAGAGAGAAATCAAGAAGAATAAAAGAGAGAGGAGGAGAGAAAGATAGACAGAAATCGGAAGCTTGTGTTCCAGAAGTGTGCAGCATCACCTACATCATGGGTGCAGGATGTGCTCAGGTAGCGTGCTGGAGTGATGTGTGTGTGTGTGTGTGTGTGTGTGTGTGTGTGTGGTGTGTGTGTGTGTGTGTGTGTGTGTGTGTGAGTGTGTATATACGGTGTGGGCAGATGGTTGGTATATGCAGTGTGTGTAACCCAATGCAGGCAGGTAAATATAGCCTGTGGCTGATCAGTACTGGACTGGGAGTGGAGCTTACAGCTCTCAGCTCGACCTTGGCCCATTGTCCATCTGCTCCTGCTCCTCCTCCTCTTCCTCCTCTCCTCTTCCCCTCCTTCTCCTCCTCTCCACCTCCTTCCCTTCTCCTCCTCTCCTCTACTCCTCCTTCCTCTCCTCCTCCTCCCCTCCTCCTTTCCTCCATCCCCTCCTCTTCCTCGCCTCCTCCTATCCTCCTATACCTCCTCTCCTCTCCTCCTCTCCCCTCCTATCCTCCACCTCCTCATCTCTTCCTCACCAACAGATATACAGCTATGAGCTCGTGCTCTCTTGCTGAGCATTAGTCTGGTTCTGAGAGGTCTTCGTTATACGTTGCCATCGGTTCGTGACCATGAAGATATAACGGTGAGAGAATGGTTTCTGTTGATCCGCAAAATGTTTCAACCTGAGCCATGAATAAATAGTGAAGAGTTTTAAATGTAATAGAAACAACAAAATGCAAGGATTTACATTTGCTGATCTCATAGTGTTCAGAGAGCAGGCTACAAGGACCTTAAACTGAAATCCATGCAGTATTGCAATAAGCCAACAACGCACACCCATACACAAAGCCAAGCAAACAGACACGTAGGTCCCCAGGAATCTAGGACATTTGTCTTGATGGCCCTTGCTCACATCGACATACAGCATATTTTTCCTCACTGGCATGCGCACCCAAAAGCACACGCGCACATACACACACACACACACACACACACACACACACACACATACAGACAGACACACACACACACACACACACACACACACACACACACGCACAGAGACACACATACACACACACACACACACATCGGAGCAGCGTATTCTTTTCATATCATCGTTTAGATTGAATCTAGGGCAACACATTTACTCTCAGCAGAAGTCTGCTGGTCTCTGCAACAAGGGGTACCTTAATGGATGATCCAGCTGGTGGTTACCAGATGTTAACACAGAGCTGGCAAACTGCTACAGCAGGAGAATATGCTCACTTGATTCACACACGAATTGGTGAAGGGAGGCTGGTGAAGAAAGAATAATAAAAATAATCCGATAATATTATTAATAATAACACAAATGATATTGTCATTGTATTTTCAACAATTTAACATTTAGAGGGGAGTAAAGCATTTGTGGATAAGCATCGCAGGCTTACTCAGTTCAGGGATAACCATGATAAATCGAAAGATTTGAGCGAAACATGGTCAATGAAAGGCCGGTCGTTGCAGCCTCAATAGCCTGATGGGACAACCATTCAGTCAACACAAAGAAACCAGGTCTTCCACTGCAACCAATGCATCATCAGTACCTCCTCAGGACATGCTCTGACCGCCCCCCCCAACACACACTCACAAACACACACACACACACACCCATACACAAACACATGCATAGATCGTTTCATACCCTCACACTAATGGTCATATCCATTAGCTTGTCCTCTCCATCTATCCTATAAAGTGCAAGCCCTAGGAAAGTGCTGCTTTGCATTGTGTTGAAACAAATCCATACATGTGTAAATGTGTATGTAAATATGTATCCGTTTTATCTGCATCTCTGGTGGTTGTGTGTGTGTGTGTGTGTGTGTGTAAGAATGACGTGAGAGAGTAATGTAAGTTCTACGACACAACGCACACACACACACACACAGGCACACACACATGTGTTCAGATACGCTCACTTATCACACTGTGACATTTCTTTGCAGTCTTGTTCATCTTTCTAAATTATTCAACTCCATTAGAGGGGAGTGTCTTTCCAGGAAGAATAACACGATTCTGTCCCGACAGTATAGTCGATGACCTTGGTCCAAACGGAGACAGTTGAGTATGACCGATTCTGAGCAGCTAATTAGATTCCCCGGTCGAGGGAACTATTTAACGATCATAGGGCATGAGGTTCCTCCCATGCCCTGGAATCCAGCCTCACAGCGGTGCGGCCATTATTCACCATCCATTCTTCTAGCAGCCCTTTCCTGGGTCTATATGGTTGGGTATAGAAACCCGGAAACTGTTGCACTGGTACCCAGGTGAACGCTATACCCACGGGGCCAATAACAAATCAATTTCAGTATCCCGCTTCGGTACTTTCGGGTCTAGTGATTGGATCAGTAGACACACACACACACACGCACACCACACACACACACACACACACACACACACACACACACACACACACACACACCAGTGCTATTCCTGCCTGGTCATCTTTAATTGCAATCTATTCCTCCCACTCAATTTCCTTACACTCCGTTCTCGCTCTCTCGCTCTCTTGCTCTCTCGCTCTCATCGTTGTCTCCTCAAATAACACGCTCCCATACATCACTGTATGTGGGTATGTGTGTGTGCATGTGTGTGTGTGTGTGTGCATGTGCGTGCGTGGGTGTGTGTGTGTGTGTGTGTGTGTGTGTGTGTGTGTGTGTGTGTGTACATGTGTGTGTGTGTCGTGCGTGTGCGTGCATGCACGCTTGTGTGTATGTGTGTGTGTATCGGTGTGCGTGCCTGTGTGTGTGTGTGCGTGCAAGGGTGTGTGTGTGTGTGTGTGTGTGTGTGTGTACATGTGTGTGTGTGTCGTGCGTGTGTGCGTGCATGCATGTGTGCGTGTGTGCGTGCGTAGGTCAGTGATTAACAGTTGGCCCCCTGACAGTTGTTATATGGGTAATCTCTCCATCGTCTCTGCCCCCCCCCCCCCCGTGCACAAGTTCAACCCTGAAGCAACACCATAGGATGAGACTTTACTTTCCCGTTAACTCCATCGATTCATGTCAGGTGACATGGTGGATCTCGTTACACTTTAAACAAAACGCTTCACAGGCACACTCATAAAAATGATTTAATCGGCGAGTCAATGTGTTTTTTGGGACAGGACTTACATCACACATCCTCCTCTGTGTTCGACTCCCCCTGTTCCATCGCATCCACATTACACTGATGTTTGCACAATGGCCACTGAGAGAATACTAAGGCGCGAGGAGCGCCCACTATTACGGCACATTAAAAAATAATGGACACGGAGTCCGTTGTGCGTCGACTGATCACGATGCACTCGTTGCGTGGAGCAGAGCACAATGTGTGGACGGTCCTGTCCAAAAGGTCTCCATTGTGTTAGCTGTGTTTAATAGCACTGCTATTAGCTCTCCCATCTGGCTGCACCGATGAAGTGTCAGAGGATCACTAAAGTATCACTATTACCAGTAGTTGGATGGAACTTAAATGACTTCATGACATTCAGCAATTAATTACACATTGTTGAACGTGGCAAAGAACAGGTCATTTTGGACTTAGCTATCTGCTAAGGTTAACCATTTGGAACGGTAATTATTTCTATTTTTGGGGCAAGTAGAAAGAAGATTCAGAACAAGTGGAGCTTATTCTGTTGCATGGTTTTAAGTAAGATATTGAAAAGGTGAATATTCTGTAATACTTTACATTCAGTGGCAGTGTTACAGTGTAATTACAAATGTATCAGGCAAT
>NC_140292.1:7257920-7272747 GCF_964030765.1 Micromesistius poutassou | reverse complement strand
TCTCCCTCTCTCCCTCTCTCTCTCTCTCTCTCTCTCTCTCTCTCTCTCCTCTCTCTCTCTCTCTCTCCTCTCCTCCTCTCTCTCTCTCTCTCTCTCTCTCTCTCTCTCTCTCTCTGTGTTCCGGCACAGGCCAGTCACGCAGACCAGTGCTCAGCGCAGTGGGAGCCCCATGCTGCAGCAGAGCCTCTCTTCTCCATCTCCCTCCATCTCTCCTCTCCTCCTCCTCCTCTCTCCTCTTCTCCTTTGTGCATCGGGGTCGTGTCCGTGCTGCGCTCGAAGACGTTGCCCCTCGCGTGCCGATCACACGACCGCCGCGGTGTCGCGAGGTGCGGTGTGATGGTTACCGGAGGTGCTGCAGAATCTGCCGCGAATTGTTTATTTATTTGTGTCTCTCGAGCTCCGGCGTCCGTCGGAGCAGACGCCTCCCTGTGCAAAACAAAGGCGGTCTGAGGGGGCAACACACACCTATATAGCTGCTCCTTTTTTGGCGCTCAAATGCTGGACTCCGCGTTTGTGTTCTCTGAGTGATCGCTCTCGTAGATTCAGAAGTCATTTATTATGGTGGGAAGGTTTACTACTACGAAAAAGCGCAAGAGGGTGTGGGGGTGTGTCTGATGGGGAGGGGGCGATATTGACATAATACTACCAGCTGTTTTTCCTCACCGCCTCCCTGTCAAAACAGAATGAAAATATGAAGGTTTCATGAAGACACGTCTCAGCCCTCTCCTTATTTTTATTCCTCCCCCTCATGCTCCTTATAACATGATGGAAACCAATGAAGCCATTTAGAGAATCGAAAAGAAAAACTAGCATAGTATCGGGAGAAGGTTTCTCTTCCATCTAAATTGTATGGTGAAACGAAATGATGAGCATCATAATTAACCAATCAACCAATCCACTGCTTCCAGTGACGGCAGTCATTGCGGTGTGGCGTCACGATGTACAAGCTCTATTATATTGAACGTCAGTGATTATCACTGAACGTCAAACAAACTGTCAAACACAAATTTTTCTCGCATAAGTCAGGTGTTCAGGTCATGCTTAACTACGAAAGACAATGGTAGAACCCTCCGTCAACACCTTCTTGTCCTCTATTGCTTGTGTGCGTTTTTCCCAGACTACTCTACGACTTGGAAGATACATAAAAATGCAGTGGAAGGTACACAACCTTGAAGACAGGGGGGACATGCTAGCACAATATTTCCACCATCAATCTTCTTTTAGGTTATGTGTTAAGTCAATGTAACAGAGCACGTGACAGAACCCAGACAGCCTTGGTGGCCAAGTGTAGTTTTTTTTTTACTGGGATGGTAAGTTGAGTTGTGAGTTGATGCAGTCTTGAATATGACCTACTCAGAAAAAATATTGTATAGGTTCAAGTAAAGTAAGAGTAATAATAGTCGTTTAGTATAACTCCGAACATGATACAAAAACAGTGAAATTATTAAAACCCTATTCTTCAGTTATTTTGGGTGATTATTTTATTCGCATTTAATGAAGTTTACTGCCCCCTGCAGGATATATTCCCAGTGGCGTTTTTGCAGCTTCTCATTGCATCCAAAATAGACCAGCAGCCTGAACTGTGTTGTTATTTAAACAGCATTTACAGGAGGACCCTTGCCTTTCCTAAAAGTGGTCGAGTGATGTGGAGCCATGAGTTGAAGCCAGAATAAGCACAAGTTTGTTACACTCAGAGCGCTAGATCTCATTGTATCATTAAGTATTCCTTGTGAAGTTCCATATAAAAATAAATTGCACCCAAAGGGCATGGATGCATAGATTACATACATATTATACCAATTAGTGTGGACAGCAGATGCAGGATATACGACCCATGATCACATACAATCTAATCTTAATCCTTACATCTATTCAGACATGCAAAACTGGAATGAGCAAAGAATGGAAGAGGCCATGCAAATGACGTGAGGCAATAGTTTTCATAAAAGAGAAAATGATTAAGTAGGACTTCATGTGCACAATGTTATGTTTTCTTATATGTGAGGTTAATGAGTGCAGTTTAGTTCCCATGGAGAAGCATGGCTCTGAAGACGCAGCCAACTGGTGGAAGCGTATTGTCAATGAGGCCTTCACCCACGTGGAATGGCTTATTTAACATACTTTTGATCATACTGGTTCATTCTATATACATGACCATGATATCACCATGTGTGTGCTCCAATGCTGGAAAGAATGATGATGATGGATTAATACAAGTAATATCTACTGAATACCGCATTCCTTTCCTTATATACTAGCATAAGCATTTTTTTCAATCTTTTGACATACAAATGCAATCTTTTTATGATGAACACGATTTAAAGGGGAATGGTGTAAGTTAAAGTCAAAATAAGGGGCAGCATATGACAAAGAAGTTGTGGTACCCAACTACCCACCCTTTTTCTAAGAAAAAAGACACAGTCCCTGCCCCACTGAATGAAGCAAGCGTACCGTTTACAGTGAATCTGTTTTAAGTCTACTTGACAAGTCTACTTGACTTGCAAGTACCAGCATTCCATTTTTTGTGTACTTTTGACAAGATTGACAAGAGGCTAAAATACGCCCCCTGCTGGGCAGCACTACTTATTCATCTGCTCACATTGGACTGAGGGCCGCCTGGACGTCACTGGACAGCTGCAGTGACGTCATTCCCCTCTTGAGGTACAAGGGGGTATTACGGTACGGGCCGGGCGCTATCTGGGCTAACTGCTCACTTAAGTGAACATCTCTGCACCACAATTCATAGACATCTTTGAAATATCGTCAAAACGTAATTTCTTTATAATCTGTTCATCATTTTAGAATGATTTTTGAAAATGTTGAATGTTTTAAATATTACAATAGCACATTAAGAATATAATAGAATATCTTTAAGCTCAAACTGAAGTGTTCTCTACTCAACGATTCTTCCATCTAGAATGACTTCACAAGCCTAATTGATTTTTGTAATGAAGATTGACTGTGAAGGTATTCCCTTAAAATATATTTGTATTTATCTAAATTCAAAGTATGCATAGCACCCTTTTCCATTCAGATCGTTATGTAAGAGCACCATCAAGTGGCACTTTGTAATTATTACCAAATTCACCTGCTCTTATCCTACCACCCAGTTGAGTGCCATAATTAGCCGTCTCAATTGGCTATGTTTAACATACTTTTGTATATTGATACATTACATTACACAGTCACAAAAGGGATTTTGAGAGTACATACATTGAATTCAAAACAAAGCAGATTTTTGTTAATTTATTATTTAAATGGAGTACAAAAGAATTGCATTGCACACGTTACAAACACACACACACACACACACACACACACACACACACACACACACACACACACACACACACACACACACACACACACACAAAGGACAATGATAGTGCAATCAATGAAGCCAAGTTTTTGGCTTCAACATGTACGGATTCGGTTTCCCCCCCTAACCCCTGAGCAAGTTAAGAGGCGACACTGTTCTCAATCTGGGCCGGGTTCAAGTACTCGTAGGGCAGCAGGAGCTCTGAGTTCCTCTTGCTGATCTCTTCGCTGAGGTAGGCCAGGTCCCAATGGAACGCCTCCAGGTTCCTCCTGGAGACGGGCTCCCCGAAGCGCTCTGGGTAGGAACCCAGAGGTACCTGCAGACAGAACCATGAAAGCGGACGATTACTTCTGTAGGACTGGGCCTGGACCGTTAGATGGAATAAGAAACAAGCAATAGGTTTCAAAAGCTTACCAAGTCTTCAACTTCCTGGCAGACGTTGCAAATGGCGGACATTAGTTTGGCGGTGGTCCCCTGATTGGGAAGAGTCTCCAGAACGGTCTCCATGCTGCACCGTCCCTTTGTGGACGGAGGAGGTCTGCACAGCATCATGGGGTTGTTTGGGATCCAGCCGATGTAATCAAACTTAATGTAGGGAGACAATGCTTATAGGCTTATGGTGATTTTCTATATTATTATTATTATTTTTTTTTATTACAAGCTACCTTTACAGTTAACAGTTATTCAAACACATTTCAAATATATGTAATTTTGGATCAATAATAATCATAAAAAAAATAGACACCTGTCCATTGTGAACCGCAGCATGTTGTGCTGATGATGTGAAGATCACCATGGTGACGAACTTGGCCAGTTCCTCCACTTTGCGGAAGTCCTGAGGAATTCCTTTTGGACGGATGATTTCATGATTCCAATTATTCACGTGTTTTTGATGATGTTGTGAGATTGCAACTTGCCTACAGGCACCAAAAGCTACCTGAGTGGCCATTTTCTAAGAAAGTGTTGGTATAGATGTCGTCGATCCAATCCTGCAGCTCAGAGTCTCTGCTCACGTCGTTGTCGGAGGGGTAATAGATTTCCACCATTTCCTTTGCGAAGCTTGAGGAGAAAAACAAACTTTAAAAAAATAATAATAATCTTGCTTTGTTTCACATTAACTTCCTGCAGCACACATCTGCTGAATGTGCTCCAACTGATTTGCAGGAGGATCAGCCTTTTAAGGCTACCAAGAAAAACTCATCTCTTTTGAACCACCATGGTAACTAACCACAAGGTGTCACTGTTTTATTAAAATGTGTTACTTTGTTTTACAGGCCTAAAACACAACATAAGTAAGAAGCAAGTTAGAAGTTAGTGTCTAATCTTGGCCAGAAACACTAAAAGTAGCACATCCATGCCATGTTTCTAAACCTGCCGTAATGTTTACTGCAGTAACACCGACAAACAAACCAATATCAAATGAAACGACACAGAGAGATTTGTCATGGTTGCTTCCCAAGTGGACTTCTTTAAAGACCTTTGGACGATGTGCCAGAGCTTCAGTCCATCGTCTCTGTAGTAGAAGTTGGGCACGGACTGGAGTCCTCGCGCGGCGATGTTCTCAGGCAGACAGAGAGAGCTGTATGTGGTCTCTGCGTGAGCGCGGGCCATCAGCTTCAGCGACCCCGCCATTCCTATGGTGCTCTACACAAGCAAGTAACAAGTAACAGTTTAGCCTCAAGGAAATGGCTTTAAAGGAAAAGACAGATGTAGGTGTAATCAAACCATTGTAACACAATCTCTCCTGGCTCCCCTATAACATCTGTTTGTCAAAATGCCTTTGTTGTGCCAATTTTTGCAATTTTAGCAATAAAGGAAAGGCAAGGACGAAAATCCTGAAATTCTTGTCCACAAACTCCATACAGACCGTATATTGATGCCTAAAGACCAAAGTGCTTTATTGCCATTGTCTACATTCAGACATCATGCTAAATGCTAATGCAAAATACTCTTCGGCCAAATCAGTACAATTAAGTATTGTATTGATATTATATATTATATTGTATATTGTATTGATAAAGGATGTTTCAGTGAAGCCAGGAGAAAGGGTTAATGGGTTTGATTCCCCAGACATGTGTTGCATCTGGGTGGTCTGGAAAAGTTATTAATATAAGCGTGTTTTAGTGTTTAAGCCCTACTTGGTTAAAGAATCCATCCTCGCTCCTTATGTCAGGGAGTGCCAGCGTGTTTATGTGGATCGTGTTGCGGAAGTGGGGAATGAGGAGCTGTAAAAATGACAAGGAATACCAACATTATCAATGTGTTACAACAGTAAATGTATTAAGACTCATCCAAGCCAACAGAATCCTGGGCGTATACATTCAATAGTGATGTGTCCTCCCACACTTTTCTTATTTAACTATAATTAGTCTTTATGTATGTATGTCTGTCCTTTTGATTTGCTCGACAACCGTTTATCCGATCAACCTCCCACTTGGCGGGTGTACTGCTGGGGTCAAAGGGAGTGCCTTAGTCGAGTGTGAGGTTGTTCGGCTGAATGGTTGTCGAGGTACGCTGCAAGCAGCAATACCGGAGGCCAAGTCAATCGGCCCATTCCTCAACTAGCGTACGGTAAACCTGCACCTACTTTGTAAAGTGGGTGGATGGACGGTAGGTTTCGCAGTGTGGCCAGGGCAAATCCTTGAACCACCAGAAGCGTGTTCAGGAGATGATGGACGGACTGGTGCTGGATGCTGTCTGCGTTCTTGATGAACAGCTTGGCCAGCAGCCAGTCCATCTCAGTGTCACTGGGCAGGAAGATGGGGTTTACCTCTGAGGGTTGTTGCTGCAGCTGGGTAGTAAACCAAAGACAGAAACAAATTGACAATGTACATGAATTACGATGAGAAAAGATGCCCTTTAAATGTTCAAAGTATGAGGTTTGAAACTTCAGAGAGGAAAGCAAACCAGGTCAACCAAGTCAGTCAGATACCATAGTTTATATTTCCATATACTTCAATGCAGGCCCAATGACCCTCAGTAAGACTGTATAGAAAGGTATTCTGGGGGGGGGGGGGAGGTCACTATAATATATTGATCATCATAATACAAATTCTGACGTGGTGTTATGGTACCGCCTAACACTCACTGGCACAGTTTATTTTCAGCGATGTCAAGTTCCACTATCTTTGTAGACCACTAGAGGGTAACATTGCCTCACGAATATGTTTCACCCTATGACACGACAACACCTGAGACAATAAGGATGTTGGTGGAACGAGGCAAAATGCAGAATTTAAAGAACCAGAGAACGGCCTTCCTCCAACCATATGGGGAGGTGGGGGGTCAACAAACAAGAAATACTGTCCCTAACGTTTGTCTACTTGTGACTTTACAGAAGGTAGTATACACCAAGACTAGCCTACCTCATTTGGTAATGTGTGACACAGTAAACCATGGAACCGATCATACCTGTATTGCAATGGGCCTTAGTTCATCTTGTGGGTTCTTATACAGCAAACAGAGACCAGCAGACACAGTCAGTGTTTCCCCATTATAGGCCCTGCAGGGTACTCCATCCAACGTCTTGTAGTCACAGAGGAACACATTCCCTTTCTATAATGCAGGTGGAGAGGTTTGTTAAGATACAAGATGGCCAACAGGGCAACCGGTTTGCAAATACGACGAAAAACAAATATTTTGATGATTCACATTCTTTGGGTCGGTTTTGACCTGTGCGTGATGTGCATGATATAAACATTAATAAATACTACTAAGGAAGAAGTGAAAGTAGAAAGTAGCCATTTTCTAAAATACCTCCATCTCCACATGCAGGGAGCTTCCCTCCTGGAGGAAGGGTTTCACCATCTGCTCAGTGACCGGGAAGTGAGGAGGGAGCTGGGAGCAGCGCCTGATCACATTGGGGTTCACCCCGTTGAGGAACTGGAATCCGTAGAAGTCATCGTCCTTCCAGTGCTCAATGACGTATTCTGGAAACACACGAGTCACTTGAATGGCAATTGGCAATTTTCTGTGAACTTGAGATGAGATGTCACGTATGTATGTATTGGTGCTCATGTGCATTTATAGTGAGAGAATACAGACAGAATGTTTCTGTAGGTCCAATTGTAAATATCGCAGCCAATTTTACCATACAAGGGTGATGATCTGAACCGAAAGACAGATTTTAGGTCCTCCAAGTCTTTCCAGTTCTTGGTAGAGTTACTTAGTCGTTTTAGCTTGTGTTCAGTAGCACTAGCGGTAGATACAATGAAAGATTGGGAAACTAAATTATGTTAAGAAGACAATTCCAATGGCTTTTCGGAACAGGTGATATATTGAACTGAACAGGTATTGAATAATATTGATACAATCCAGATTTTGCATTTATAGTTTAGTCACAGACTTACGAAAACACTTTCTCTTTTTTGGGTGTTGAACAACTGATGCATCTTGGGATATCGGAGATCTCTTTGAAACTGTTAAATTTTGGTAAACCCTCTGCTAACGTTGTATACCTGAGTAGCGAAACAGCAACAACAAACAAAAAAGACATAAACAACAACACGGGATGACCTTTAAACACTTCTTACAACTGTATAAGGTGTGCAATTTCAAACTACAACAAAATGTGACATGGTGACTTACTGGTACACTTGTTTTCTCTGTTCCAACTCTTTTCTACGATGCTCGAGTAGAACAGGATGAGCCTCCTCAAAAGGCTTTAAGGCTATAAAAGAAGTAGAATAGAAGGCACTAATTATTATCTTTATTATATTATTATTTAATTATATTTATTTAATTTAATATATTATTAAAGCACTACTAATGAAGTGGAAATTAAGGCAAGAACAGACACTTTTTCATCTGAGGTCAATTAGTCAATTGGGAGGTCAATTAGTCAATTAGGAGTTAAATTAAAGGGGTAGTTCAGGATTTTGGTCATCGGGTCTCATTTCCAAGTGAGCCATTTCTAACACTATTCTATCAACACAGACATTTACATCGATAGTCTGGCATTATAATTGGTTTGCCACAGGAGTGGGTAAAACTGTTTTTATTGGCAGGCTAGCAGTTCCCCTCGACTTGCGCTAGCCTAGCACCAGCGATTTCTGCAACTAGAAGGACTGAATGAAAAGTGTTGAAAACAGTCTCCAATGATAAATAACACACTGGCTCACTTGGAAATGAGACTCGATGTCCAAAATCCTGAACTACCCCTTTAATAACAGTCAAATATGTTGTAACATCTTCCGGTTTGGAAGCTGACCTGGGCCTCCTCTTAGCTCTACCACGTCCCCACGGGATACCCATTGGTGGCAGGGGAACAGAACCACATCTCCCTCCGGCGTGGTCACCACTATCTTGGAGCAGAACCACTGATCTTCTGGGAGAAGCAGTAAGGGATCCATCTCCACCTTGAGTAGGAGAAGTTCCCCCACTGGCTGAGGGCTTTGCACAGAGTAGCTCCGAGTCTATGAGAGAGGAAACACCACACGTCTCAACTTGTTTGATGTACTCTTGGATGAACAGGTAAAATAGATATGATTGACATTCATTAAAGCTAGGGTAGGCAATATGGAGAACCAGCCAGAGTAAGCTAGATTGAGAACGTATCCAACCGAAAAAGTCCCAGCCCTAGCTAGGACTGCCTAGCCTTTGGGAAGACATTTCATTCAGATCAAATTAAATGATAGGACGAGTTTATTACAGGGCTGCGACCACTTGTCAGAGCATTTGATATATATATATATATATATATTGCTGTCTGTCAGGATGTCAAAAGAATTTCAACAAATCGGACAAAAACGTGCTTCCAAAATAAATTGCCTACCGCAAGATACTTAAGAAATACTTAAATCCAACCTACCTTTCCTCTTGCCAAGTCCTTCCCCCAATTGTCCAGCAGTGTCCGTTGGCTCTCTCCCTGGGCTCCAATCAGGGTAATGTACAAGTAGTCTGAGGTTCCTGCGTAGGCCCTGTCCCCCGTGGACACCTCAACGTTGTAGACCGCCATGGCTCCTCAGTAGGAACACTGTTCTTTCGAAAGTAAACAATCTATAAAATAAGTTCTCCTTTCATACTGCCTTCACACACCTTGGTTGGAGCTCTGATTGTGGTGTTTACATAAATGTGAATTTGTGTAAACAAATTCACGGAGTGATGGAGTTCCCCAAACAATTAGGGTAGAGATGGCCTGATTGGTCAAAAGTATGCAGGTCTAAAATCGGAATATTCTCACAATGCAGCTGACAGATGGCTATGGCATTTCTACTGAATATGACCCAAATGATTACCTTATAACCCTTATATCTGACTTACAGCACCTTTGAGTGCAATGCAAGATAGAATTCAAAAGGTCAAGAATGCAAACCATCTCTCTATAACCTCTCTCTAAAGAAGGTTATACTCAAAACAACAACAACAACAAAAAAATAACCATTTAACAACTACTTAAAATGACAAACAATGACAACATGGAGCATTTATATATAAATAGGCCTACCGTAAATCGTTTCTGTAGATCAGAGCTTGGAAACACAAGCAGCTCTTTCCCCCCAATAGAACAGCGTTGGCAAAAAGCAGACCCTGTATGCTGAATAACTAAATAAAACTAATCTTAACAAACTAGCTCAACTGTTGCTGTAAACAGACCAGATGGATTAACACAGCGAGAAGGAAGCCGTATACTTCAATGCAACCCATGGGTTGGGCTGGAGGCGGAACTAGCCGCAATTATGACGCAACACCATAGAATGTATAAATGATAGAACGTCAGTATGAACTATAGTAGGCCTGCATACTGGGTGACTACTACCAAAGAATGCTGATCAAATGACATTGCATATGTGGCTTCCAAAAAACGATCTGCTGTTGGAGGTTACTTACTATGTCCATTACAGCAATAACAGGTTCAACAGGTAAACCTTACCCTTTTTTTGTTTTCTAAAAGTTGAAGTTACAGCACCAACCAGTTCAACGGGATTCCTGTTGAACTTTGTCACCAGTTCCAATTTTGTTTTCCATCAACAACATGTGACTGGTTTTGGATGATTTACAGCAGCACAGATAATTTCATGGAATGACATCATACTTTTTTTGTTCCTCAGAAATTGCACATTAAGGGGCTGCCATAAAAAAAAAATACAATACAATAATGCAGTAACACACATTAAGTGCAATAGCACAAACAAATGCAGACGTAAGTGCGTTAAAAGAGATTCGCTTGCTGGAATGCTGCTGGCTCATCATCTTCACTTGAATGTTATTTTAATTGATGACGGGTTGAAAGTTGCATTTATATTCCAATTGCCCTCTTGGTCCATTTAACAGGCTCCAGACAGAGGACGTGTGGAGAATTAATGAGGATCATGGAGCGTGCAAAACGAATATGAATCATTTAGCCTACCATAAATCAAAACGATATAGAATAAATAAGTACTTTATGACGTATACCGTGAGCCCAATATAGTGGAATGATGAATGATGAGAAACTTGATATATATATATATATATATATATATATATATAATTTTCGTCCACTTTTGCTAGATTTGGATGGGATATAACATCTTAATGCCCTCATAGTAATAATATACAGTGGTATGTGCCATTTCTAACGACTTGAAGTTGTACCGGTACATTTATAACAGTAGATTTTAGTACAATGTAAATGGAGAATATTTTGTAATTTGTTCTCGTAAACCTGAACCTAAACACAGTTCATAGTGGCTTGTGCTGCTGTCCTCTCACTCTACCTGACAGCCATCTTGGTAGTTGTTGTGCCCCCAAACAAAACTACAATATTGGCCTGACCCAATTAACATTCAATTACCTCCACCTGCTTTCAACTCCTTCCCAACACAAGCCCAATTGACAGGTATGAAAAGAAAATAACATCCCAAAATCCTTAGTAGCAAAGCAGACTTTTCTGAATTAGCGTTCCCAAGAAGAATGAGAAAATATCGGCTTGGTTTAGCAATTGTATTAATGATGGTGACATTGATGTGTGAGGTTTTGTTATATGGCTTTACCATCGCAGCCTATTTCGCAGTGCTGCCCATCTGGAAACAATGGCGACATCTTGTGGTGGTTGGAGGATTACATACATGACCACGCGTGAGTCATCCACAGCCAGGGGCGGAGTGGCCGTCGGGACGACCGGTCGGCCGGTCGGCCATCGAGGTCAGGTGGACCAGCCCACATTTAATGTGAGCTGCCGCGAGACGTGTGTAAGCCGGGCCTATGCGTTATACATCATTATTCTACTTCAGCGCTCGTCCGCGACCCCCCCCGTCAACAACAGCGGTCCCCCCCCCCCCCCGTCAACAATCGCGATCGCTACGCCACTGGGTTGGTGGTGGGCCGGTGGTGGGCTGGGCTGGGCCGGTCAGAATTCTCCCAGTGGCTTTTAGTGCCCCACTCCGCCCCTGTCCACAGCCTGCATATTTTGTAATGTCTCGGAGAGTCATGTAGCCCATCAAATACAGGGATCCTTTCTGCTGTAGGACAGGGTGACTCAGTACACAAGAGGTGGAGACTAGAGGACAGTATAGGAGCAACATATTTGTTTTTTAACTACATCTGAGGTAAAAAGAAAGGAAGGCTATGATAACCTTAAACATTAATTTACCAGTAAGTGTTTTCATTGTAAAAAAATATTAAAGGTGCTGTATAGGGAAGATTTAGGAGTGGTGAATTGAGTGTAGTTTGTTAGGAATGGCATTGCCATCTGTCAGCAGTTAGTAATCTGTTCCGGTTTACCACACACCTGCATCCAAGTGAGCCAATTTTGACTTAAGAGCTCCCGACTCCTTTCTGACCAATCAGGACATCTTTTCTGTGATTTGTTCAGGGAGTGTCTGCAGGGCTGTTTCTGTGCTATGTACCTGCCTTGACTTCTCAACAAACTAACTTTAACCAGGTGCTGGAATCTGACCTCACAGCAATAGTGAATCCTTATATAAGTCTTTGTCTGAATCATTATTTTATTCAGATTGAACCAGATCAACTGAGGAGGAGGGTCACCTCTATATGAAAGGGATTAATGTCCTTGATCTGTTGGAAGATGTGAGGAACCAGTTCTGCATAATAAAAGAGTCGGCCTCAACAAAAAACATGATTTATTTCTTGTCTTGAAAGTTTGAATCTCTTGCACGTTTCCTCCTCCATCTGATGGTTAGCACTATCACTATTTCTCCATTAAGTACCATCAATCAATAGGGGGGGTGCATACACACACACACACACAGACAATCACACACACACACACACACACACACACACACACACACACACACACACACACACACACACACACACACACACACACACACAAAGTGTGCGCGGTGCTCTCTGTGAAAAACCAAAGTGCTTGTGGGGGCACCAAAGCACTGGGCCCCGGCCCAAAAATTCTCTCAGCGTCGCCGGTTTCGAAGCGAGCCAAGGCACCGCGCGATCCGGCTTCCTGTCAGGGAGTTCAAAAATAATGCACACTTTCTGTCTCTCTCTCTCTCTCTCTCTCTCTCTCTCCCTCCCTCCCTCCGTCCCGAAACGCTGATGAGGTGGAGACGAGGTGGAGCGTGCCCCGCGCAGCATTAGAGAGCAGCCAGTGTCTCTGTCGGAATAACTCTGTTCCCAAGCCGGCTCCTTTGTCATCGTCGACGGCCGCTCGCCGTGCCGGGGCGGTCAGACGGGTTGATGTGTTCGTTTACCAGCCGTAAACACATTCAGGGCCTCGCCCCTTCCTGCCTCGAGGGGTCGTTCCTCCACTCACGGTTTCGATCGCTCCCCCACCCACACCGCCGGCCTAATCGTTTTCCACAGAGAGAGAGACACCCGACTAACGAGAGAAGACGAAAATGAGATAGGAAGAGCGATGGAGAGACAGAGAGAGCGATGGAGGGCGGGATGCAAGGGTTTGCTGAGTGGAGGAGGGAGGTTGTGTTAGAGGCTGGGAGTTATAATCCTTGTCTAATTCATGTCCACATAGAGGGAGACACACGCTCACTCACACTGGAGTTAATGGATCCAATAAACACAACTACAGAAAATATGTTTATATCCAGATGCCTTTCTTTTTTCCCGTTTTGGATTTGGCTCGGCCTGTCTCTCGTGGATCACATGCGCTGCCTGGAAGTGTGCTGAGTCGGTCCTTTGCGGTGTTGGATTGCAGCAGACGCGGGATAGGGGGTGGGTTGTTGGGGGGTGTGAAGGTAGTGGGGGGGGGGGGGGGGTAGGAGACGCTCTGCAAACAATCGATGTGCCATCGACTGGAGCCGTTTTTTACAAGGGTTACATTACAGTAAATGTGTTTGCTTTGCAGTAGTGCTGCAAAACGGCAATTGCAAGTACCTTGTTCTCAAGATTGAGAGTGGAGGGAGGGGGTGGGGGCTGATCTGAGCTGTGTGTGGGTGGGGGGGCGGGGGGGGAGATGAAGACTGATGGTTTTGTTGTGCGGTATTTAGCCCAACCCGAATTTAACATAGACCAACATGTAGGCCTACGGATGACATGGCCAAGCCACGAACACCCTGTGGGAGTGTATATATATGTTTGTGTGTGTGTCGTTGTGTTTGTGTGGGCTGGTGTGTGTTCTGTTTCATTGCTTGATGATTTTTACCCGCGCTGGTGCATGCATGTGAGTGAGTAAGTGTGTGTGTGTGTGTGTGTGTGTGTGTGTGTGTGTGTGTGTGTGGACTGCGACGACACATATTTCCTGTACACTACTAGTCTGGATAGTTGCAGTCTATTTCGGTGTGCACTCCAGGCCCCAGGGCCGAGTGGACGGAGACGTCTGATCAGATGCTGAGTCACCACCCCCAGTGACCCCTCAGCCTCCCTCCGTCTCCTCATCAGGGCTCCAGGGCTTTCTCCACGGCTTCCACAGCCCGTCCACTCTGTGATGCTCTCGTCATTTGCTCCTATGATGCATTCTAAGCATTCTATGCATTCTAATTAAACTCCAATAGAGTGTCCATTCTTTACTTTTCTGAAAGTAGGCAATCACTATCACTATTACTTCTATGTCTCATGATACTACTATATACTAATTATAATAATTATATATGTGTAATAATATCTATAATATTATGTATAATAATGCAAGAATAATTATATATATGTAATAATATTATATATAACAACTTAATAATATTTTGTTCAACTTTTTGTTATCTAAAAATAATACATATATTTTTTCATAAAATCCTATTTTGACCAGTTTAAGAAGCCTATAAGGAAAGGAATTTGAGAATTCTGTACTGACTCATACAGATACCATGTATAGTTGAATCGTTTCATTTGGTTTGTTATTTTACGTATTGTCCCTCCATCTAGAGACACTATTTATAGTTTTCACAGTTCAAGTTCGAGTGATAACAGAGACAACTCAACTCAATGAATAAATACCCGGAAAGGATGGAGAGAAGGTTCAAAGAATAGACAAAAAATATAGAGACAGAAAGGAAGACACAGATCAAACAGGCGGAGGACCAGAGAAAAATGATGAAATAGGAAAGGAGAGAGAGAGGAACAGAGAGGAGAGAGAGACAGAGAGAGAGACAGAGA
>NC_140292.1:7245420-7250420 GCF_964030765.1 Micromesistius poutassou | reverse complement strand
TCAACAAACTACAGACATTCAGCAACCGCTGTCTACGACGCCTCCTGGGAATCTACTGGCCCAACACCATCTCAAATGCCAACCTGTGGGAACTCACCAAACAAGAACCAATAGAGACCCAAATCAGGAGGAGAAAATGGAAATGGATAGGCCACACACTCAGAAGAAAAAACAAATCAATTACAAAGCAGGCCCTAACATGGAACCCACAAGGCAAGAGAAAGAGGGGGAGACCTAGAGCCACCTGGAGAAGAACCACAGAGCAGGAGATGAAGCCGATAGGGCTGACATGGCAACAACTGGATCGGAAGGCACAAGACCGAAGAGGATGGAGGGGTTTCATCGATGGCCTATGTTCCCTAGGGAACTTAAAGGCCTAACTAACTAACATTGTGCAAATTCCTACCCATGGGGTTGGTCTTTAAAACCATATGAAAGGCTGGCCTCTATCACCTCAACGAAGGGCAGTCTAATGACCTCATCAACCGGTTGTCTTTATTACATCATAAAGGGCTGGTCTTTATGATATTAAGATAGGTGGTCTTTATAACCTAATAAAGGGCTGGTCTTTATGACATCATAAATAGGGGGTCTTTATGACATCATAGAGGCGGTGGTCTTTATGAAATCATAAAGGAGTGGGTCTTCATGACCTCATCAATAGATGGTCTCTATGACATCAAAAATTGGTGGTCTTCATGACAAAAAAGGGGTCGTCTTTATGACATCTTAAAGGGGTGTTCATTACGACCTCATAAAGGGGGTTGGTCTTTATAAACTCATGAAGGTTTGGTCTATATATGATCTCATAAAGGGGGTGGACTTCATGTACTTTTACAAGGCACAATAAACACCCTGCCAAACCTCCCCCACCTCTTGTTTTCCTGAATAAGATACACTGACAGCTCAGACACTGCCGAGCGCTGGCGAGCGTGGAGCTGAGAAGGGAGGGCAGGGTGTCTTCAAACCAGAGGCTTTCTAGTGTCACTATAAACTAGAGCTGTGCATGTGTGTGTGTTGGTGTATGCATGTCAACGTACACTATGCATTACCATAAGCAAATCTTTGTGCGTTTGGTGCCTCTGTCCGTCTGTGTGTGTGTGTGTGTGTCTGTTTGTTTGTGTGTCTATCTGTTTGTGTGTGTGTCTGTCTGTGTGTCTATCTGTTTGTGTGTCTGTCTGTGTGCCTGGGAGGCCCCAACTGTAACCTTAGAGCTGTGAGTGGCTACGGTGGTCACAGAAATGCGGTCCATTTGAAATATATTTCTGTAACTCTGCAGTGTTAATCAATTTTCCCTCTCAGGCGGAGGCTCCAGCCGGCCGTTTACCTCTGCTTTCACGTAATGATCCTCTGCTGACCTCAACACAAAGCAGCATCAGGCCCATGCCAGCCCTTGTCAGGTTAAGTGAAAGAGAAAGTGGATGAAAAATGAAACTGGATTGTGTAGGTGTCTTTGTGTGTGTGTGTGTGTGTGTGTGTGTGTGTGTGTGTGTGGGGAGCACATGTGTGTGGGTGTGGGTATGTGGGTGTGTGTGTGTGTGTGTGTGTGTGTGTGTGTGTGTGTGTGTGTGTGTGTGTGTGTGTGTGTGTGTGTGAGTGCATACGTGTGTGTGTGTATGTGTGTGTGTATGTGTGTGTGTATGTGTGTGTGTGTGTGTGTGTGTGTGCAGGTGTGTGTGTGTGCATGTCCTTCATGTGTGCTTGCACACGTGTGTGTGTGTGTGTGTGTGTGTGTGTGTGTGTGCAGGTGTGTGTGTGTGTGCATGTCCTTCATGTGTACTTGCACACGTGTGTGTGTGTGTGTGTGTGTGTGTGTGTGTGTGTGTGTGTGTGCGTGCGTGTGTATGTGTATGTGTGCTAACGAGTATGTGTGTGTGTGTGTGTACGTGTATCCTCCCTTATACTATAAGTGCACCGGCAGCAGAAAGCGTTGTGCGTCTCCGTGTTTTCCTAGTAAGCCCTCCTCTGGCGTGCGTCCTGCGTGACCCTGGAGCACGCCGTCCTCACGCGGCAGCAGCAGCTTCCTGTGGCCGCAGCAGAACACGCGCAGATCAAACTCCCAGCAGACCGGCCGCTCCCGACGCATCGCCCTGTTTCTGCCAAGCACGGGAAATGGAAATGAACCCGGTTCCCGCTTAGCATTACGGTATCAGGGTCAAATCCACAGCATGGATCATACCATAACACACATGTGTACACGTGTGTACACGTGCACACGCGCGGGAACACAGGAACATCGGGGTGCGTCGGTGTACGGTTCACGGGATCAGTGTGCACGACATGCAGGAGACAGCGTCCTATGGAGATGATCCACTCACACACCGCTCAGCCACTGCTCTGACGTATCACCGTGGTGGAGGGTGTAACACACGACACTGCAGTCAAAGCGATTTATCACCTTTGTTTACGTCTTTCGACCAAAGCAATGCCAGTTACGTTAAGGTGGCTCCTTGTGTCGCGTCGCGATACGGTTTGGAATTAAGTAGGATAAGCGTGGTCGGATGAGGTCGTGATTCCTCTCGGGATAGAAGGTGATAACACTCGAGCATATTAGAGTGGGCTGTGTTTTAGCAGGGGGGCTCTGTTGGAGAAGCTGAGTCATCGGTAAAGAAGGTGAATAAAAAAAACACAAATTTATTGATATGGTGGGTTGATACTGTTTTGATTGACTGATGTTTTCTCTCTAGGCCTTTGATATCCCTGATAAATCAAACGATGGGACTGACACCCCATGGCCCTGGTCGCATAAACACAAGTGCACAGTAAATAAATTGCCTGTTGGCTGACATTGGCATATTCACTTAAATGTGTATCAACGTAATACGTCCCCATACGAATCAACTCAATAAATAAACACAAGGACAAACGCAATTTTCCATCAGTATACGGCTGGGCGATAAATAAAATGAATAAAACATTTTATGAAGATGAACGTCCGTGCTATGAGAAGCTAGTCTGAATGCTAAAGCACAGGATTAGCCAGACTCATTTCCCCTTTGAAACATTGCAGCAGAGAGGGGTAACATCACCGGGGCGTCGGCTGAGGTAATCTCAGGCGCTCTGGGGCGCTGACGTCTTGTTATAGATGGTACGGGCTGCCGAGAGCTGCAGCAGGGGGGGGTCCACCGATGACTCATATAGCCAGAGATCCAATATAGCTAGCACTAAGCCCCGTGACCCATAAAGAGCCGTCCCACAGCCCATAACACTCTGCCCGGCCCATGCAGGTAAGCAGCGATTGATATGAGGAATATCAATCTCTGCAGCATGAAAAGAAGACAGACTCAGCGTCCTCAGGAGTTCACCAAAGTGGGAGATCTAGTGTTAAGGAAAGCAGGAAGTGAAAGCGGACTGTCTCGAATGTTTTCATTAATATTTCTACGACTCAAATTGTGCGTTCTCATGCCTTTGTCTTAGTCGACACGTGACAGTGCACAATCGCCAAACACATCATTTTTATCAATGTAGCTTCTTCTACAGCTGATGCTTTTGTGTTTTCTGATGTCTGACAATGTGGGTGCTGGTTGGTAGGACTTACATTTCAGTCAATAGTATTGTGTTTCTGCTCACCGCCCCCTTGTCTAACGCCTGTTTTGTCACTTTTTACACAATCAATAAACAAAATTATCCCGAAGGATGAAATAACATTCCGGGTAAAAGTTGTTCTTTTTGTTCCTCGCTAATCTCTTTTCTGGACTCTGGTCATTTAAGATATGGTTATATTGTATTCCTAAATACGTGTTTGTTTTACGTGCATCATCATAATTTGGCTTTGAGCACTTTCGTACTGTAAAACTCAATAAACAGATACAAAAAAAGTAATACAAGAATACACATGCAGGGCAAAAAAAACGCTATGACTTTGAACGTCGTCTTTAAAGTCCAAACCGGGATGCTTCTCTGCGCTGTGCAAACAGGCGATCTGCATGGTCAGAGCGATGCCGCTACAGCAGCAGCTTCTGCATAATGAAGACACACAGGCTGCCTTGGCCGGCTACAATGACTCCATACGGTGTGGAGCGGGGGGGGGAGCTGTCTGTTCAGCACAACCAGGTTCATTACTCAAAAATGCCCAGAGTCACTGCTAGGAACGAGCTGCAGATATTGCCTGTGGAGGTAATGATGTTAGCTCACATTAGGCCATGAAAAGCTGGGGCACATGCGGCGGTATTCCTCGAGCGGGACCTGCTCCTTCATACTTTTTGTTTGTGTTCTGCTTTCAGAAGCGAAATTCGGTTAAGGGTGATTGTAGTATTTTTTTCTGTCCACCAGTGATTTACTCACAGGGGTTTGCGGGGAAACGACAAGCAGTTTCAGTTTGTGGCCGCTCAGCATTCCAGAGTGGATCTCCCCCACCCCAGGCGAACATCGCTATCCCTCTGATGACACTAAAAGATAGCGAGCGAGAGACACCGGGAGAGAGAGAGTGAGAGAGAGAGGGAGAGCAAGAGAGAGAGAGGACGAGAGACATAGGGAGCGAAAGAGAGAGAGAGAGAGAGAGGGAGAGAGAGAGCTACTGATGCATTGCAGATAAACTGCAGATTCTAGTCTAACCCCTCCCTTTCTGCCTCTCTCTCTCTCTCTCTCTCTCTCTCTCTCTCTCTCTCTCTCTCTCTCTTTCTCTCTCTCTCTTTCTCTCTCTCTCTTACTCTCTCTCTCTCTCGCTCTCATTTGCTTTACCTCAACTGATATGACATCATCACTACCCCCACATGACTATCACCCCATGCAGCTAGGCAGAACAAAACCCCGCCCACACCACCCACCCGTTCAGCCCACCCACACCACCCGACCCGTTCAGCCCACCCACCCCACCCACCCCACCCACCCGTTCAGCTCGGCCCCCCGTTAACCCGATGGGCCCGGAGCCTTTACAGCAGCAACCTTGATTATTCAAACTTCAGCAATTGGATGTCGGACTTTGGACTTTGGCCTCACACAGAACCACACACACACGCCGACACAAACACACATACACACACACACACACACACACACAC